>NW_015537995.1:166735-171700 GCF_001515605.1 Sinocyclocheilus anshuiensis
AATCCCTGCCGGTACGAGACTCGAACCCGCAACCTTTGGGTTATGAATTCGACTCTAACCATTAGGCCACGACTACCCCTTTACAGTGATAAAACGAAAAAATAATGATGCAAACAGAATTCACTTCTGCTGTGAAGCAGCTCTAAACAGTAAAGAGTGTCATTGTTCAGTTGAAATCAGTGTTGACTCATCTAGCAAAACTGGTGTCATCATCTAGCTCAGTTCAGTCCTCATCCAATAGTGTCAGTGGAGTCAGATCAATAATATTGCTGAATATTATGTGTCCCCAAATAAGCAAGCCAAAAGTCGACAGTGGCAAGGAACCCAAACACCATCAGGTGACAGAATGGAGAGAAAAAAAACCTTGGGAGAAAGTATGTTCAGTTTAGGGATCAGTTCTCCTCTGGCCAACAAATGAACATGGTGTGATTATGATTCAGGCTGCATCACAATTTAGTGTGAAATATACAGAACCGTAGGCCTACAAGTAGCTGGAGTTATTCATCTCATTTAAATACTATCTAAAATCAGGTTTACATTTGTGGCTAACTAGAATGTGAGTGACCTTTAATGCATTTCCAGAAATAAAGTCTCACCGACATCTGTTGAGTGCCTTTTCGCTTTCTCTCTTCTCCTCTGTCCTAATGCTTCCTCTGTTGCAAAGTGGGGTACTCTGTACGCTGAACACTTCTCAATGATTTTTTTCCTTGTGTCAATTAGGGGTTGATGCTCTCCTAGAAACAAACAAACACACAGTATATTAAGTGCAATTTTGTTCATTCCATTATTATAAATGATGTACTGATGCTATTGGAATGAGAACTGAACTGAGCTGGACAATTACATGACTAATTTCAACAGATCTGCTTGTAACAAATTGCTGAGCCATAGCATAATTAAATGCATCTAGGGTTGTCACTAGTTGGATTGAGATGTTGATGTTTTATTAGATTAGATTTTAAGATTTTATAATAAGATTATAATTTGTTTTACTATAGTAAAAGTGTAGTAACAACAGCATTAAACCAGTTGTTTTGTCTTTCTATCAGACTTAAATTCTGTGTGTGCTATCGTAAGCACCTCGCGCACTGACCAGCGTGCGCTGCAGATCAGACCGGAAGCGGCGTTTCCTCTCATCTCAGCGGGCTGAATAAGATATCCGTGGAGTCTTTTGACATCTCTCTAAAATTATAACTAAAGATATATGAGGACATTAGACATACTCACTGCTAAACTGTATGACTCGACAAAGTCAACGCTCCAACTCGCCTGATGAACTTCTCTTTTCTCACACTTGTGAAAGTTCTCGGGGTGTAATGTTATTTCTTTGTGATAGTTCACATATGAATGATGTTGTCAAACCAAAACGTATTTTATACTTTTATATCCATCCTGCAGTAGACACAACGGAAAAGACGCTGATTTACCGTTATCTAGTGATGGGACGGATGATACCGAGGCTCCGACGCAGTTTTCAAAGCACTATTGTATCACACACTTGTATTGGTAGGTTTAGGAGTAGGTGTGGGGGAGATGTTAGGATTAGGGGTGGGGTTAGGATTAGGCAATCAGGTAGCGACCGTCCCCTGAACCCAGTTCTGATGGGGCTTACAGTAACCCTCCTTCGCATCGCAATCAAATAAATCTCACTCCCTGATATTTTGTGCTGTCGTAATCTATTAAAACATTTATTTCATGTTATTATACACAGTCCCTTATGAAAATTAGCAATGGTATTACTATAGTAAAAGTATAGTAGGCTAACCATGTTAAATTTTTTGGGCGTTTTTATTATCAATTGTAGCCTATAACCACAGTTTTACTACAAATACCATGGTTAAACTATGGTTAGTGTAGCAAAACGTTTTTACCATGGTTTAACTATAGTAACCAATAACCATGTTTTTTTTTGGGTATTTTATCTTTATTTCAGGGCATGTATTTGTGAAAATGATTAGGCAGCCGCAGCGCACACCACATAGAATAACGCTGCGCATTTCAAGGCACTTCAGTGGACCTTAATGTTACCTGTTTTGTCAATGTTAAAAAACTTTTTAATATATCAGTAAGAAAGTACGACAGGCTTTTACTCAAGTCTTTATCACTTTATTAAAATTAAGCGAAACAAAATTACAAATGTTTACTTTCACAAGCCGTCTCGTATAGGCTTGTAGTAGCCTAAGCTGTCTCTTGCTCAATTAGGTAACAAAAAATGTTGGGAAACGACACCTCTGGCCATTCCGTTGGGTCGTTTGTCCAGTCACAGATACCGTACGGACAGTCCGACCCAATACGGCTCAGTTTTTATGCGTATGTTGCTCTGTCGAGCGGCAGAAATTATTTTATGTAGGCCATTCTGAGCCAACACCATGCTTTTCCAATGAGGGGAAAGGGCTGTTTTCCCTCACGCCGACTCTGCCAACACAGCTATGACGCGACACCGATCAAGCCTATGCGGGTGAAATATTCCATAGGCAAATATTTTTTGTACAAAAATATTTTTGTACGAATATTTTACAGGAAGTTACATTACAATTTTTTTTTTTTTTTTTAATAAAAAACACTTGCCAAGTCTACTGTAACCACAGCACTTGCTACATGTTGCACAATCATAGACTGTAGTGCACAATACAGCAAACTGCAGTACAGGGCCTATACATGAAGACTTTAATGGCAATGAAAATAACCTCATTGCCATTTAAGTGAAATTACTGAACCTAATCGTAGGAGCTTTATTTAAAAAATGCTCATAAAAAAATTAATAAAATATATTTAATCAGACAGACTTAGACGTTTTTGCATCTGAAATCTTCACATGCATTTTAGCGTATCACTGAACTGCAGTTATTGTATCTGTACTTCATTATACTGCAAATCTAGAGTTGCACTTCACTGTACTGCAGTTTTACTGCTGTTGAACTGCAGTTATATACTAACTTCATTATACTGCAAATCTCCAGTTGTACTTCAATGTACTGCAGTTATTTTTTGTAAGGGAAATCACAGTATCCACAAATGTACTATTCTCTCACTATAGTAACCATAATTATGCTATTTGTAGTAAAACTACAGTAACCTCAAATTTAAAATAGTTTCATTATATTAACTATAGTTTAATATTTGTAGTTAAACTATGGCAATACAAATGGTAGGCTAATATATCCGTCAAAAATGGCTGCTATTACCATATATAAAAAACCTACTGGTAAATTGCTGCTAAAAACTGGTCAAGGAAGTATATCAATCTGAGCATTATTTTATTGTCAAAACAACACTGCACAGAAATACATATTTTTTTTGCAAACAAATGATCAATAAGTAGGTTAAATGATCACACAGGTCAAAATGTTTTACTTCACTTTTTTTACAACTTTGGAATCTAAACTGGGAATCGATAAGAATTGAAATCAATAAGCAGAAGCAGAATCGGAATGGATAAATGGATAAAATTCAAACAATACCCAACCCTATAGCCACATGTGAAGCTCACTGATTTCTGAGCATTTTATGGACACTGATCAGTTGATGGCAAAATTCAAAAAGACAAAAGCAACGTGCACACCCATGGCCATACTGAGAGAGTATGTTCCAGTTTTCTGAAAAGAGTAAAGATTTGTTTTCTTTTCAATGTTTGCTTTGTTTGCCTAAAATGAACAATAGCCTTCAATATCTCTTTGAAAAAGAACTTTGCAACTTTTAAATAAGTATTAAAATGAGTTCAATGTAGCTGTAGGAGTTCAAGCTAATCAGTGTATTCAGTAGGTTGCATTAGTGGCAAAAGGTATTGTAAGTACAACAATGTGACAAATAAAACTTTTTACTTTTGATACTTAAGTACTTTTAAAAGCATGTACTTTCGTACTTTTAATTAAGTAAAAACCTGTCTTTACAACTTTCACTTGTAGTGGAGTAGTTTTTGACCAGTAGTATCTGTACTTTCACTCAAGTAATGAAGTTGTGTACTTTGTCCGCCTCTGTCTGACCCACATGATATTGTTTTTTTTAGTGGCGGGAATATTTTAAAGGGATAATTCACTCAAAAATGAAAATTCTGTCATCATTTACTTACCCTCAAAAGATATTTTGAAAAATATCGCAAACCAAACAGTTGATTGTAGCCATTGAATTCTATAGTATATAAAAAAAAAAGTAAGTCAATGCCGTCAACTGTTTGGATACCAACATTTTTCAACTTTTGTGTTCAACAAAAGAAAGAAATTCATACAGGTTTGGAACAACTTGGTTAGTAAATGATGACAGAATCAGCTTTAATTCAACATACAAAGTTTGTCTTGACACACTTTTCTGGTTTTAACTGACATCTCTCTTTACCACAGACAAACAACAACAACGACAACATGAAGGTGACAAGATGTTTAAAGCTGATGGCCACCTTCTACAGCTTCCTCACTGTAAGTCAATGTAATTTGGTATATAATGAGTGAGTAGCCCACAAACAAATAAACGATTCACATTTTCTCTTTCACACACTGTAGTTGAGTGGGGGCGCAACTGCAGGATTCGGTCTATGGTCACAAATAACGCAAAAAACCTCTGACATATTAAAAACCATCAATGGTACTACACTCATCACGATCCTGTCGATGGAGGCCCCGATGCTGATTGCTCTGGGCTGCATCTTCGCTCTGATGGGCTTGATTGGCTTTTGTGGCACTTTGAAGAAAAAAAGCTGGATGCTCTTGGTCGTAAGTGTCAAATATCAAAATGTTTTCAAATATCTTGACATAAACAAGTATAAGCCAAATGTATTGCCCTGTTTTAATTTGTCCTTTTTCACTTTCATTTCAGTTCTTCGTCATTGTGCTTATCCTTTTCATCCTCCAGGTCATCTTAGCAGTGTTTACCCTCCTCCCAAAATCTGTGGTAATCTAATTTTCATTGAAAGCTGGAAACTGTTATTCAATGTGGAGAACTATTTTATATATATATATATATATATATATA
>NW_015537995.1:172073-172556 GCF_001515605.1 Sinocyclocheilus anshuiensis
TATATATATACATTTTTAAATGGATATTTTTAAGTGTGTGTGTGTGTGTATGTATTATGAGGGGGCCGTACAAGCCATAATTCATTCTGGCACTTTCACACACTTACATTCTCCTTTCACATGCATACATTTCTACTCTCACACACACTTACATTCTCCTTTCACATGCATACATTTCTACTCACACACACACATACTTTCTCCTTTCACATACATATATTTTTGCTTTCACACAATTACATTCTCCTTTCACATGCATACATTTCTACTCTCACACACTTACATTATCCTTTCACATGCATACATTTCTACTCTCACACACTTTCAGTCTCCTTACACATACATACATTTCTGCTTTCACACATATACATTCTCATTTCACATACACACATGTCTACCTTTTTTGGTATCCATTACTTCCTGTTTAAGCAGGAAGTCACTCTCAGACCAGGAAATACATGTGCAAGACTTGCTCAGCTCTTC
>NW_015537995.1:172617-173474 GCF_001515605.1 Sinocyclocheilus anshuiensis
TTCTCCTTTCACATACATATATTTTTGCTTTCACACACTTCTCCTTTCACATACATATATTTTTGCTTTCACACATTTACATTCTCCTTTCACATACATGTATTTTTGCTTTCACACACTTCTCCTTTCACATACATATATTTTTGCTTTCACACACTTCTCCTTTCACATACATATATTTTTGCTTTCACACACTTCTCCTTTCACATACATATATTTTTGCTTTCACACACTTCTCCTTTCACATACATGTATTTTTGCTTTCACGCATTTCTCCTTTCACATACATATATTTTTGCTTTCACACATTTACACACTTCTTTCACATACATATATTTTTGCTTTCACACACTTCTTTCATATACATATATTTTTGCTTTCACACACTTCTCCTTTCACATATATTTTTGCTTTCACACACTTCTTTCACATACATATATTTTTGTTTTCACACACATAAATTCTCCTTTCACATTCATATATAAAATGTATGTATGTCTGAAGAAAATATGTGTATGTAAGAGAAGAATGTATGTATGTGTGAGAGAGAGTATAGTGGAAACGGAAGGCAGGTCAGGCGCGATCAGGGCAGCAGAAGTATTTCAGCAAGCTATATTATTTTATTTTTTTAAATATATATATATATTTTCATCGTGAAAAGGTTACATGGCCTCGTCCCTTGAGCGAGTTGTGATTGAGGATGCGGGCTCAGCCTCAGTCGTGTTGCCAGATACATGTATTATAAGCGTCTATGGATTTTTTTTTTTTTTCACTTAATTTAGGAAGTGAATAAAGTGGGAGATTGCAAGTTAGGGACAGCGAAATCTTTATATTATTTCCATAACTCAAGATTTGGA
>NW_015537995.1:173680-179234 GCF_001515605.1 Sinocyclocheilus anshuiensis
CCCACCAAATCACTATCTCAACAAATTAGAATATGGTGACATGCCAATCAGCTAATCAACTCAAAACACCTGCAAATGTTTCCTGAGCCTTCAGGCACGCAGTCACGACTACTGGATAATCTGAGAAGCGTTTGACTCCGCAGCCATAGACTGACAGAAACAGAGGCCAAATATACAGTGGCATTTATAGTTTCAAAACTTTACTAACTATTGCCTCCAGTGGAAGATCCAGATCATTCGTTTTCAGCCATGAACAACACATTGACCAGTGGTCTGTTAATGGTGTGTCTTATTAATAAAATATAGGCTAAATTATTCATCTCTCATCATGAAAAAGTAACATGACATGTATATTATAACAAATTCGTTATTTTGTATGAGAAACAGTTCATTCAGCCTTGAAATGTTTCTGATCACTTATTACAATTATTTTAAAATACAGGTGCATCTCAATAAATTAGAATGTCGTGGAAAAGTTAATTTATTTCAGTAATTCGACTCAAATTGTGAAACTTGTGTATTAAATAAATTCAATGCACACAGACTGAAGTAGTTTAAGTCTTTGGTTCTTTTAATTGTGATGATTTTGGCTCACATTTAACAAAAACCCACCAATTCACTATCTCAACAAATATGTATGTCTGAAGAAAATATGTGTATGTAAGAGAAGAATGTATGTATGTGTGAGAGAGAGTATAGTGGAAATGGAAGGAGTATAGTGGAAACGGAAGGCAGGTCAGGCGCGATCAGGGATAGGGTCACCTGGACAGGTCCTGATCAGCATGGCTGAGGTAGATGAGGTGCCCGCAGAAGTATTTCAGCAAGCTATGTGGGTTTAAAAAAAATAAATAAATAAATATTATCATCGTGAAAAGGTTACATGGCTTCGTCCCTTGAGCGAGTTGTGATTGAGGACGCGGCTCAGCCTCAGTCGTGTTGCCAGATACACGTATTATAAGCGTCTATGGATTTTTTCCCCCACTTAATTTATTTAGGAATGAATCAAGTGGGAGGTTGCAAGTTAGGGACAGCGATATCTTTATATTATTTCCATAACTCAAGATTTGGACTCATTGCTATGCTCGAAATACTGAAAGAAAACCATAATTATAGAATTAGGGTGGGGGTTAATATGGATGTATTTCTGAGGAGAACTGACTGTCTTCAGAAAACTTTTGATGGCATTTTCTTTTTCCTTTTACCTTCGTTAAATACATATTAAAGGGGTGTTAATAAGCGCACCGCTGCGTACAGCAATAACATAGGAAACGCTATATTGCTACTGTTCTATAAGCGCCACCTGCTGTCAGAGATTGAATTGGCATTTTCATCAGAATCAGAAAGAGCTTTATTGCCAAGTGTGTTACACACAAAAGGAATTCGTCTTGGTGTCAGGAGCTTCCAGTACAGAAAGTAGCCTACAGTAGTGCAGTAGTGCAGACATACATATAATTAAGGTAATAAAAGACTAATAATAATAAAGAGTAATAATAAAATATTCATTCAGCCCGTCTGATGTTTTTGTTTTGTGCAGTTGCTTCATGTTGCATATATTTTTGTTTGTTTGTTTAAGGTTAGTTTGGCCAGTAACAGAGCAAAATAAACATTTAATAAATGTAAAAAAAAATTTTACAAAAATGTAAGTAATAAAAAAATTAATAAATTGGCAACGAGTATGGGAATCGGCTCATTTGATTGTTAAAAAAAAAAAAATCGGCAATTGGAATCGGTCATGAAAAATCCTGATCAGTGCATCCTTAACTGGACCTAACTGAAAAACCTGAAAAAGCATGGTTCATTTCAGTTTTATCTTTGAACTATTGTACCTATTTGTGCAAAATGGTTATCATTTATTACAATACAATGTTACAGTCAACAATGAAAACAATAAGTCTTAATTATTGATTGTGGCAAGGCCTGTGAAAATTTTGAGAGGCTTAGAAAAAGGGGTTTGAGTTAGTAATATTCAACATTTAACCTGGTAAAAAATATTTATTTAATGTTATCTGTGTTATATTTCATCTGCAACAGCAATGTAAACTTTTATAAACATCCGTTTGGTCGTTAACTTTTAAATGCATCATTATGCATAAAATGTGAGCAGAGTCCTCGCATGAAAGACCCGCGGCTGGCAGATCAATGTGCTACTTCTTTTCTCTCCAATACGGTAGGAAGTTAAATGAAATGCAATGTGGAGGATGTTAACTGAGACAAGATGATTGACAGGCCAGTTTACAGTGACAGGATGCTGTAATTATGCGACAGAGCGTCCGTTAAAGACGCAGTTGTGTGAACTGCCTACTCTTCTACTACACACTCAAAAGAGTGTACTTTTTCTTCACCAAAAGAGTACATACTTTAAGGGCGTAGTATAAGTAGGCACACTGAGACGCAGCACAAGTCTTGCACATGTATTTTCTGGTCTAAGAGTGACTTCCTGCTTAAACAGGAAGTAATGGATACCAAAAAAAGGTAGATATTTTTATATTTTTTAATGGATGACATTACACAGGAGGCATGGTTTATTACAGATATTCAAATCTTTTATCAAAATATAACAAGTTTCCTGCTTTATTAATTAAGAATAATTTTAAATGTCAAGTTATTTTAATAACATTTCTAGTTGTTGTTGTTTTTTGTTTTTTGACACTGACACTTTTTGATCAAATCAAGAGGACAAACATTAAAATGTCACATTTTTTTGTGAAAGATTTCAGTTATGAACCAGAAATTTACCCTTGGCCAACCAACCTTCCTTTTCTGGTCAACAGAAAGAAAATGCATTTAGCAGCTTAGAGGGCAAATTCATTGAAAGTCTTAAGAAATATGGCCAAGAAGACTCTCCAGTCACTGGCATATGGAATGAAACTATGACCAAGGTAAGACTAGCCCTCATGCATGTCAGCTGAGTTCGATCTAATAAATATTACAGTTTTCATTTTTATGAATTTTAGCTGAATTGCTGTGGATACAAAGGCTATGATGACTTCACAAATTCAACTTTTGTAAAGAGGAACTTAAAATATCCCAAACAATGCTGCAGTAAAGATTCAAATTCAATATGTGGAAAACAAGAAGCTGTGAACCAGGTACTGCCTCATTGTGCCAAAAATACAGCAAAAAGATGATGAATACATATTTTCACGAAGCTCTTTAATTCCTGTTATAGAAGATGAAGGGCTGCTTTCATGTGCTGCTTAATGAAAATATACCCATACCTGGAGCTTTGTCATTTCTGATCGGCATTCTACAGGTATGTGACCCTTGAAATACCCAAACTTTTAACAATTAGAAAGACAGAAATGTTGTTTTTAATCATGCATCTTGTATAGTTTAGTAATCCCTATCAGGAATGATGGATCTCATGGTGTTTTGAGAGAGCATTATTGATTCAGTTACTGCAGTATCATTTCCCTGAAGGCATCATACTCAAAATAATAATCACTTCATGACGACGTGTATTTATAATTCAATTTCAACCCTGTTTTCCAGATTGTTGCCTTGTTCGGTTCGCTGAAAGTCTACCGATGCTTGAGACGCTTACCTCATCTCCCAGACCTTTTTGAAAATAATCTGTGATAAACGACTACTGATTTGTTTTTTTCTGAATCTATGAAAGTTCTTTATGATTTGTTATTGCATTTGCCTTCAGAAAATATTCAGATTTTTCTATGAAACGTGGTGTGAAAATAAATATCAAGAAGAACATTGCTTTTTTTTTTTTTATTAATAATATCATTTACGATTATCTAGAGAAATATAAGTTTCATTTTTCAGTGTCTAACAAATATTTAAAAAAATATGTGCATAGTGGCTCCTCATTTCATTCAATAAAACTGATGCTTCTTTTTTTAATAACTTGACTTTCTGACAGAACAATATGATGATTTAATAACAATGATTAATAACCTTGATAATGAGGTCATGAAACATTTCTGTAAGCAAATCCTGTTGTGGAATAATTGAAAACTGAATTCAAACTTTTATTAAATGATATTAATCAGAGTTCTTTCTATTCCTGTTGTAAGACTACAAACTTCATTCCGTTGTAAACTATATAATATGAAGAATAACTGCCTAGCTTTATTTGTTTATTAATATGTTGTTTCTTTTTTTATATTGCACTTATGGATCAAAAAGCACCAGAAGCCTTACAATGCTGCAATACTGCCCACATGAGGATCATTTCCATCCTTATAGTTTGGATCACTATCAAATCTAATAATCATCTGAACGCTATTATTCATATTCATAAGAGCATTGCCTGTGTCATATTTATTATTTAAATTATTGTTACTGTATCTATATTCAAATGAGATTTCGTTTTGTCACATGTTGCTATTTTATCTAGACATGCACTCGATTTATTTTCAAGAAACTAGAAAAACTAGATGGATTTCAGTGCTGATTATCATTGTTCTGTCACATGATTAAGTCCAAAAATACAGTTTAAAAGGTCAAATAATCTTCAGACAAGAGCATACACACTTTTTGATTGAATGTATTAATATAAAAGAATATAAACGTGGGAAAAGGTGTATTTGGTCACTGTTTGACCTTACTTCCTGACCCTGTGACCTCTGACCCTAAACCTACACACTGACATTGAGTTTGAGCATTAGAGGGCAGCAACTGTGAATCTGCCAGCATCTGCTTTCTTTCTGACTTCTGTGGGAATGTGGAGACTTCAAGCGATGGGACAGTCAGTAAAGACACCGCTTCTGCTTTGCTGTTGGTCGGTTGTGGTTTTGGGGTCATGACCTTTGCCGGGTCACTGATAGGCTGAAAAGAGAAGAAGTCAGGTATAGAGCGGTTGGTGGCGTTTGAGGTACAAAAATGAGACTTGACTCGTCCCAGAGCAAGAGGACTCGTCCTCCCTGCAGATGTCTGTGCTGTGGGTGGTGGGATTTTTGGCACTTGTGACTCTTTTTCCATCAGCTTCTCGTCTTTCGCTTCACCTCTTCCATCTGTCTCACTTTGCGTGTGGAACTCCACACCGGACAGCGGAGGACAGGTGCTGATGAGTCCTCCACAGCTGCAGATGGTGCTCTGGGTGGTGTCCAGCATGCATCCGGCCGTTCCCGTGCTCCTCCCCACGCTCTTCTCTTCCTCATCCTCCGTGTCTGAGAAGGACGGGTCCGGGCTCACGGAGCGCGTCAAACGCTGCAGCTGGGCGGAGGTGCGCCGTAAGGCTCCGCCCACGAAGCCTGTGGGAGAGGGGGCGGAGCCCAGGAGCCGGTTAAAGAGGGCGAGGTTCTGATTCCGTGTCACAGATTCCTCCAGGTTTTCAGCAATCTCCTCCAGAGGCTGGAAATGCATGTCCTCTTTGGGGATTCTAGGGATTTGAAATGTCCAAAAAAAAAGGAAGTTATTTATTTATTTTTCACTTCAGCAATCATTTCAGAACATTAACATTGTTTCAAAGAAATACACTACAGATGTTTCTAAAAGAAGTCTTTCACCAAGGATGCATTTATTTGATAAAAAAATGTAATAAAAACAGTAATATTGTAAAATAAACCAGATGTGCTGTGGAATATATATATATATATAT
>NW_015537995.1:179253-190786 GCF_001515605.1 Sinocyclocheilus anshuiensis
GAGAGAGAGAGAGAGATTATAGTGTAGTTCAGCCAAAAAATGTAAATATGTAAATCGCAATAAATTTTTTCCCAAATATAATTTTTTTAAACAAATTTTTGTTTTATTTCTATATGTACACTACCAGTCAAAAGTTTTTGAACAGTAAGATTTTTAATGTTTAACGAATTCTCTTCTACTCACCAAGCCTGCATTTATTTGATTCAAAATGCAGCAAACGCAGTAATATTGTGAAATATTTTTACCATTTAAAATAACTGCTTTCTATTTGAATATATTTTTTGTAATATTATAAATGTCTTTATCGTACTTTTGATCAATTTAAAGCATCCTTGCTAAATAAAAGTATTAATTTCTATCATTTCTTTCCCCCAAAAAATAAATAAATAAATAAAATTATACTGACTCCAAGCTTTTGAATGGAATAGTGTATTATGTTGCAAAAGGTTTTTTGTTTTTTTTTTTCAGATAAATGCTGATCTTTGGATCTTTCTATTCATCAAAGATTCCTGAAAAAAAATGGATAAAAAAAAAATAATTACATTTTTTTTTTTAAATCTAGATTTCTGAAGGATCATGTGACACTGAAGACTGGAGTAATGATGCTGAAAATTCAGCTTTGCATCACAGGAATACATTACATTTTAAAATATATTCAAATAGAAAGCAGTTATTTTAAATAGTAAAAATATTTCACAATATTACTACTTTTGCTGTATTTTGGATCAAATAAATGCAGGCCTTGTGAGCAGAAGAGATTCTTTAAAAAACATTACAAATCTTACCGTTCAAAAACTTTTGACTGGTAGTGTATATATATATATATTCAGTTGAGATGAAGTGTCTGGTCTGAAAAGCTCAGTGTATTTGTGATTGGTGAGCACTGACGCCATGTCGAAGGTGGAGCCTTGGAAAGAGGGCTTGCGCAGCACGAAGAGCGTAGCGGCTGTGTACGGCGGACGAGGATTCGAATCATTCCAGTAACGATCTCTCTCCATCACGGGCAAATCTCCATACATCTCATCCACCGCCATCATAGACACCTTTCAAACACACGAGCATAGGGAACGACTCGGTGTGAACAAACACACCAGTGTCTGCTTCTTGACAATGAAAGACAATTAGAATTGATTTGATATACTGTAAACAGTAAATAGAACCTGGAAGTTTCTATCAATCAACCAGTTGGTCTCAAAGTCATCATCATCCTCACCAAATGGATTTATAAGCTGCTCTGCCACCTGACAAATAATACAAACAGACATTAATGACTGAAGAAATGGCTAATATTGATCAAATTAGTCAGGGAATGATACGTTATTGGACAGGATCATATACGAAGAGGGAGAGGCATCTAATTAATATTTAAATCAAAGTATCCCTGATTCCTGACCTTCAACCAGCCAGCATAGAAAAAGAATTGCAGAAGAGTAAAGATGGGGACGTAAAGGTCAAGGTCGTGACCCGGATAACCTTGACCTGGATCCAGAAACTGACGACCAATCAGACACACCAGGAAGAAACTGTACACTGCCAAAGTCACAACCTGAGATTGACAAGAATATCATGTTCATATTCACCATAAAACGCATTCAGTCTGTCTTGTCTTAAGCATGTATCTGACCTGTGTGTAGACCAGCGGTATGCTGATCATGTCATAGTGAAAAAGCATGCTGCACTTCCCTCTGAAATCATTCAGCTCCTAGAAAAGCAACACAGAAGACAGAAAACAGATGGATGGATTATTTTTACACTGGACTTTAGAACTGGGTTTCATATACTCTCATTAATACTGTCATTTTTTCTAAAGGCCTTTTGAGTGTAGTTACCTCCAACAGAAGTTTATAAGTATTGTCATCTTTGATTCTGCCCTCACAGCGGGCGACTGCGGCCAGGTTAGTGAACCACACACATGGGATCCAGTACTTATTATAGGGAGAGTGTAAACTCTCAAACTTCTTACGCTCTTCTCTTGTCATAAAACCTGGAAAGAGAGAGAGAGACATTCCTCAGTGTCTTATATGGAAGCCAAAAAAGTAATTGTGACTTTTCATCTTACAATTCTGACTTTATTCCTTGCATTTTTATGTCTCCTTGCATTTTATTCAAAATATAAAAGATGTTAACTACTCAAAATTCTGAGAAAAAATCTAAAAATATAAAAGATTTTAACTCAAAATTCTGAGAAAAAATTAAAATATAAAAGATGTTAACTCAAAATTCTGAGAAAAATATAAAAAATTAGAAGATATCTCAAAATTCTGAGAAAAAAATTCTGAATTGCAAGATGTTCATTTAGAATGAAAACTCAAATTTGCGAGAAATAAATTTGAAATAAATAAATATAAATAAATATGTATTAACAACAGTTACAACAAACAGCTACTTCTGTTACTGTTACTAAATATTATGTGAGTCATGACTTGCCACTAGTTTTAGGTGGTTGCTAGGGCATTGTTTGGATGTTCTGGTTTGTTGCTATGGTGTTGCTAGGCTGTTCCGGTTACTAGTGTGTCTCTAGATTGTTGCAATCTCCCTTACCTGCTTCAACGACGTGATCCATGGTGGGGAATCTCTTGAAGATGGCCCTGCTGACGGAGCGCAGGATCAGGAGCGCGGACAGACTGGCGTAGCGCATCAGTGTGCGGCGTAGCAGCCTGCCGTGCTCGTCCCCGCCCTGAACGCCCCCTGAGAGCGTGCACATGATCCTGTCCGGCAGCGGGATGGAGGTGTACTGATTCCACCAGCGGTTCACTATTAATGTCACGTAAAACCCTGCGGTAACATAAAACAAAAACAGGTTTTCTTGGGAATATATATATATATATATTTGTTATGTTTTTTAAAAACGAATTGACATCATCCTCCCAGACATTACATAATTTTTGGCAGGAAAATAACATCAACAAACAGCAATGATGAATCCTGTGTTGTTTTGCTGTATTAGCTAGTTTGTCTTAAAACACCATTTTAAACACTACTTTTCAAAAGTTTGTTTTTTTTTAATTATACTTTTATTCAGCAATGATGCATTAAATTGATTAAATGTTACCGTAAAGGCTTTTAAATTGTTACAAAACTTTTTTATTTCAAATAAATGTTGTTCTTTTGAACTTTCTCTTCATCAAAGAATTCTGGAAAAAAAAAAAAAAAAAACATCATGGTTTAACACTGAAGTCTGGTTGCTGAAAATTCAGCTTTGCATCACAAGAATAAATAATATTTTAACACATATTCATAAACAAATCAGTTATTTTAAATTGTAATAATATTTCACAATATTACTGTTTTTACTGTATTTTTGTTCAACTAAGTACAGCCTTGGAGAGCAGAAGAACAAACAATGTTAGTGTGTAAATGAGGGCTATGTATTCATCTGATGACCTTAAAACATGTTCAGCATGACTGAGTTTAGTGGTTATACTGTCCCAGGATGTGCGTGTATACCTAATACGAAGGACATTGGGATGAGACTGGCGTAGTTGTTGCAGTAAATGGAAAGCTTTTCAAAGTATCTCTTCTGATCGTCCACAAGGAAGAATCTGGAGAAAATTACAAAAGTAAAGTATAACTCACAATCAAAGCATCAGATGAGGACATTATCACAGCCACGCACCTGTATGTGATGCTGATTGCTGTGTACATGGCGAAGAAAGCCAGGAACTCTTTGTACAGGACCTTATAGATGCTTCCCTTCCAGGCCAGCAGCAGTTTGGAGAAGCCGCAGAAGCGCGCATTGGCCACTCTGGCGGTGTAAGTGACAGTCATCACGCACCACAAACTCAACGTGGCACTGCTTCCTGACAAAAACAAGGACCGAAGAGAGGATTAGTGGAAGTTCAGGAACACAACACAGTCAGGAGTCTTTTTTGATACGACTTATTTATAAAAAAATCTTTAAATAAATTACAAAAACAAAGAAAGCAGATGAAAAAAACACTTTGTAATAATAAAAATAATATAATGCTGAACAGATGAGTAGTTCATTCTCACTGATATGTGAATATACAAGAACAAATTTTAAATAAAAGTTTGTCATTTGAGTGAAAGATTTTTTTTATTATTATTATTTTACAAAACTGGTGTCTAATAATCTGTGTAAATGCATGATAATCATACAATTTTTCATTTTTATTTATTTTTAATTCTACATAGTATTCTCTTTTTTTTAATCAGTTTTAGCAAATGTATTAACACTAATATATATGGGCCGTCCCATTTAGGCGACTGCATCAAATTACATTTACAAAAGTGAATTTATACACACAGAAAGCATATTAAATGCAAGTTTAGTGTCTACTTTAATGTTTCAAATAACTTTTGAGAAAATAAAATGTCAAAATATGGGTCAAATAATATTCCATTGTCATTCAGAGTAACATATATTTATGTAAAAATGAAACAACATACTCATTAAAATATATAAAAGAATAAGTGATCATACTAAATTTTATTATATTTTAAATGATTCCAAACCTCTTGCTGACAAATGGGTAAAACCTAGTGGTTTAAAGGATGGTGGCAAAGATTTGTAAAGATTTAAAATTAATTTGTATTAAAAATTCAATTAATTAGACAATTAATTCATATTAATTATAGTCTTTTAATGCAATCTAATGATTCTTGATCTAAATATGCCTGACAAGATTTTTGGTATACAATTTATTGTTACACCAAACGACATTTTTTCTGTAAATCATGGCAAAAATGTATGATACTCATTATTTTTTGCTCATAAAAAAATACAATTAAAGAGGACACATTCTAATGTATGAAAAAAGTATTATATATGATTTTATATTAGATTTCTTATTCAATATCCCATTATATTGTTAAATATATATTATAAACATATAACTATAGTTTCAAGTTTGGGATGTCTTTTTGAGTTTTTATGTATTTGGCTGAGGATGGCATAAAACTTTATGTTTAGTGCACATGTGAAGATATCCTGCTGTGGATCTCATGGGACAAGCGCTTTGTCATCTAAAATACAGAAGCAGGTAAATGTGGGCATATACATGCCCACAAACAATCACAAACAATCACAAACAATTATGCACAAGAATCATTTCTGCCCTAAACTCTTATTCAACAACATACATTGTCACAATACTGTTCCTTTAGTATTGTATTTACAATAAATAAAGTTTATTTATTCAATCAACTTTACGTAAACATAATGTAACTATAAGTGTTCTTACCTTTTCTCCTCAGCCTCAGAGGAATAAAATATTTCACAAGATGTTCCAGAGGAGCTGCATGTCATGTGTCCAGACAGGCTGTCGTTCATTATGTTCTGCAGGAGCTTGAGGGTCAAATGCACCTCCTTCATGAGTTTAAGAAAGGACATCATCTCTGCGTCCAGATCTAAGATTAGAAGCAAATGCCACATTATCTCTTCTTTGCAAAAACTCAGCTTACAAAAATGTAACTGTATGTGTGACTGTGCAGAGGAGGTGCGACAAATTGTCACAGGGGCTTTGACTTTGTAACGATGCTCACAAATGTTTGTACTCTAGCAGTTTTTTTTAAGATAGTGTTGAAAACTGTTTTAAAGTAGGACATTTCTTCTTGAATTATGTCCTTGACATTTTTTAATATTAGTATTATATTATTATTGGCATCTCTTGGGTAACAAGTCAAATGTTATGTTGCCTATAGATTAAAGGTAATTTTCCATGTCAAAAGTTGCCTCATATTTTTTTTATGATGTTATTTTTTTAGTCAATTTATTACAACAGAGCAAACCAATGTTTGAAATTTTACATCTTTTCAGTGTTTGCTGCTTTATTAAATGTTATAGTAGTTTTACTATTTAATCAAAAAGCCTCTAAACAGTCTATAAAATAATTTAAATATAGATATGTTGAGGAAGATAACTATTAATTATTTCATGTTTCAAACAAAGTGTTTTTGTGAACTATGTCCTTGAAATGAAATGTTCATTATTATTATTATTTAATTAATTTATTTATAATGTATTATTATTATTTACAAAAGTTGTCTCGTGTTATTTTTATACAGTTTATTACAGCAGGCCAATTTTTTTCATTTTTGTTTTATTAATTTTTATAATTGTTTTACTAGGCCTATTTAATTTCAAAATGACAGCCTCTAAAATATTTAAATACGTTGTTGTAGAAGCTAACTTTTTAAACTTGATTTCTTTAGGCTATTTCAAACACAAGCAGTCTGTTCTTCTCAAAAACTGATGATAAGCAGCACGTTACTTGTGACGTTTTGACATCACTATCAAAAGAGGTCAATGTATGCCAAATGAACATTTATCAATAGAAAAGTGGAGGAAACGATCAATAACATTTTGTAGCAAAGACTTTAAACTATTTATCTTTAAGCAAAACAAACTTCAAAAATATATCTACTCGATAGGCTATTCACCACACTGAAAATGTGACAACTAACCCCGGTGGTCTCCTCCCATATTCTTTGGTGTTGCTATTGCATACAGACAGCAATTGCATAGCGCTCTTTGATGTGGTACATGTCCACTGCGTTGGTCCAGCAGTGCGTGGAGAGCGAGGAGAGCGAGGAGAGCCGTGCTCGTTAGTGCAGACTCCCACTGCGCCTCAGCGACCTGACGGATGGAGAGCGACAGCAGGCATTTCACACTGCCTCAGCCAAACCGCACACTGCCAAGAAGTTCAACGAGAATGCATTAATGCAGAATATACATTCATCTTACCATAATGCAGGTCATTGACTCTTCTGAATTTATGTAAGACATTAGCTGGTAACATCACAAACAGGAACAGTCAGTCTGTTCTCTCTTTTAGTCGTCTGAATACCTGTGACATAAAGGCATTGTTCCGGCGCTATGGGGGTCTTGTTTGTCCCGGTTAGGGTCACGGATGAAAGCTGGCCTCTGAATCTCTGCAAAATACAGAAAGCGTGCCAACGTGTGCCTCTGGACTTGAACTCTTCAGGGCTTAATACTAAGGGGCAAGCCCTTCACTCCAGAATGACATACTGACTTACTGGAAAACATCTTAGTGACTTAGTGGAAAACATCATCCTCATTAAACTATTGAAATAAAGGTTTCAAAGGGTAATTTTGTAGTGATGCAATAGAACCATTTTGGGTTCTCCAAAGAAGCATTCAGGGAACAGTTCTTAAAAGAACCTTTTTTTGTAACCGTAAGGAACATTTTGTGCAGGTTCCATGGATATTAAAAGTTCTTTATGGAACAATCAATAAAGAACTTTTATTTCTAGGAGTGTGAATGATTAAAAATAAGTTATTTTGTAGAGTGCCAAGCTGCTCTTTTCCGTATAGTGAGTCAAAGACCAGGCTGTCATTCTCCACACAGTGCCACAGTATCATAAATGTGCATTTCATGTCTTTTGAAGCTGTACAATGGATTTGAGGAACGGAATGAAATGCATGTTATTATTTCTATTTGAAATCGGAGAAAAAAAAACTTTTACATCAAAACAATAACAGCTGTATGGCTTTTGAAGACATGGCAAATACAGGTGCATCTCAAAAAATTAGAATATCGTGAAAAAGTTTTTTTTTTGTAACTTAAGTGAAACTTTCATATATTATAGATTCATTGCATGTAAAGTAAAACATTTCAAAATTATTTTTTTTTTTGCTTTAATTTAGATGATTAGAGCTTACAGCTCATGAAAGTCAAAAATGCAGTATCTCAAAAAATTTGAATATTTATATTTGAGTTTCATTAAATGACCATCCCTACAGTATAAATTCCGGGTATCTTTTGTTCTTTGAAACCACAATAATGGGGAAGACTGCTGACTTGGCAATGGTCCAGAAGACAATCATTGACACCCTACACAAAGAGGGTAAGTCACAGAAGGTCATTACTGAAAGTGGTGGCTTTTCACAGAGTGCTGTATCAAAGCATATTAAATGCAAAGTTGACTGGAAGGAAGAAATTGGGTAGGAAAAGATGCACAAGCAACAGGGATGACCGCAAGCTTGGGAATACTGTCAAACAAAGCCGATTCAAACACTTGGGAGAGCTTCACAAGGAGTGGACTGAAGCTGGATTCAGTGCATCAAGAGTCACCACGCTCAGACGTCTTCAGTAAAAGGGCTACCAGCCACTTCTGAAACAGAAACAACGTCAGAAGCATCTTACCTGGGCTAAGGAGAAAAAGAACTGGACTGTTGCTCAGTGTCCAAAGTTAATGCAGCTGTCTACCAGGCGATTTTGGAGCACTTTATGCTTCCATCTGCTGACAAGCTTTATGGAGATGCTGATTTCCTTTTCCAGCAGGACTTTAGCATCTGCCCACAGTGCCACAACCACTTCCAAGTGGTTTGCTGACCATGATATGACTGCTTGATTGGCCAGCCAACATGCCTGACCTGAACCCCATATAGAATCTATGGGATATTTTCAAGAGAAAGATGAGAAACAGTGGATCCGAGCTGAAGGCTCAATAGTGCCTCAGCAGTGCCACAGGCTGGTCGCTTCCATGCCACACCTCACTGAGGCTGGAGTTTGTGCTAAAGGAGTCCCGACCAAGTATTGAGTGCATCAATGAACATACTTTAAAGAACTTTAACTTTTCTGTTTTGCAAATCCTTTTTTTGATTGATCTTAGGAAATTTTCTAATGTTGTTACAAAAAAAATTAACTTTTTCATGATATTCTAATTTTTTGAGATGCACCTGTAGTGCACAAGTGTATGAACCATTTTTAAGGTGCTTTACTTTTACTGTACTGAAAAAAAGAACACTCTGAAAACCTTTCCTTTTATTCTCCATGAAAGAAAGAAAATCATTTTGGTTTCCAATAGCATGAATTTTTACTTTTAAGTGAACTGTTCCTTTAAAAGTTTGGGGCCAGGAAGATTTTTATTTAGAAAGAAATTAACACTTTATTCAGCAAGGATGCATTAAATTAATTAAAGGTGACACATATATTTAAAATCTTAAAGAACCATTCTATTTCAAATAAATGCTATTTCCATTCAATTTGTTTCCACAAAAATATGAAGCAAAACAACTGTTCTCAAAATTCATTAATTTTTGACGAGCAGCAAATCCGCATATAAGAATGATTTCTGATTTCTATTGTGAAATATATAAGAAAAGATTCATTTTAAATTATAACATTTTACAATATTACAGTTTTACTGCATTTAATCTGGGGTCACAAGTGATCACAGTTTAAATAAATGCAGCCTTGTTGAACAAACGACTTCTTTCAAAAACATTTAAAAATCTTAACGACTCCAAAAATTCCATACTGTACAAAAAATCCACTCATAACCTTTAATGTCCTTAACTCATGGTTCTGCAGTAGTTTACTTTTTTTGTTGTTGAATGATGTTTTTCAATGTTCACTGCTGTAGTGTTTGAGCCTTTAACTGTTCAGCATTTTGCACGCAAGATGTTTAGACGCAATGTAAAATGTTTTAGCCTTCGTAGAAACAAAATTTTCACATTCACATAAATAACTGAACAGAAACACCTTCTGCAGTAGATGGAGGATAGTGTTTTATTTGCTTTGAGACTTGGTATGCTTCTAGAAAAAGAAGCCAACTTTGCAAAGGCAGTAACAAGTTATAAGAGAACAAAGAAACTTTAGCAAAACCGACTAAGAACTGATAAAAGATGCAAATCTTTCGGTCTGATATACTGTCGGGTTTGTGAGTTCTTGTCCCTGGTTTTCATGAACTAAGGAGGCCACTGCTTCACGCCGTGAAACCACAGGATGATAAAAGAAGGAAAACATACTTAACCAGCACGGTATAGTATTGTCTAATAGTCAGCTCGGCTGACAGGTTGCAGTGTTTTTTCAGTGGATTTAAACAAGCTTCTGATTCTGTGTGTGTGTGTGCATTCCTGTGTTTTGATGCATGCAGACATTACTGCCAAATGATAAGAACAACAGAAGTGAGAGGAAGAACAACGCATCTACATATGCTTCACAACCCAGAACCAGAAACAGACGTCTCTCAAATAAATGCTATACACCACGTGAACAGAAATTATCTTAATCATTACAAGTCTATATAAATGCATCGCTTTAACTGCAAAAATTAAATTAGATAAATTGAATCACAATGTTTGTACACAGTAATTACATTTGGTTCACTGCAAATATTAGTCGATTAAGAATAAGTTTATTCTTAAGTTTAATAAGGCAGTTCACCCAAAAATGAAAATGTAGTCATTATTTACTCACCCTTGTTTTTACAAGCTTGAATGTTGTTTGTTATTTTTGCACGAAACACATAAAGAGAATTTTGAATTGCATTAAAAGTCAAAGGTTTGGAACAGCATGAGAGTGAGTAAAAAAATGACAAAATTATCTTTTTTGGGGGTGAACTATCCCTTTAACTCATTAAATATGCATCAGCCCCCATGTTTGGACCCTCTCATTGAACATCAATACTGACCAGGGCTGCCTTTCCCAAAAGCATTGTAAGCCTAAGTTGATTGTAGCTCCATTGGTCGCAATGAGTCTATGGTGTACTTAGGCTTACGATGCTTTTGGGAAACGCAGCCCAGATCAGGAAACAAAATAGTCTATTAATATTGACCAGAATCTGAAACAATGTTCAACCACTGAATCAGAGTCCAGTTGTACATTCCTGTGATGATATCAATATGAATCTCCTTTCTTAAACACGCATCAGGAATGAGTGTTTCTTAAGCTTAAATACATCATCACAAAGCAACATAAACCATCAAGACTTTGTTTCTAAACAGGCTGTTCATAACGGATCACTGTAGCAACATGGTGGCATCAGTTATGACATGACCAGAAAACCAGAGAGAGGAGAGAGACAGCGAGAGGGGGGAAGTAAAGGTGTGGAGATGTGAACACCAGAGGGATGCGTGCATCAGGGACGAGGGATGCGATGGTGTGTGTTTGATCCGTGGAAATCATTTCAGTCACTTCTTGGGCGGGCTGTAGGGCTCCAGCAGCTGCTTGGAGAAAGTATTGACCTTGTCCGCTCCTCGAACCTCGTGAGGCAGCAGAGGCAACTTTACTATGTGGAAATCTTCAAAGGAAGAGAAAAGACAAGAAAAAAGGTAAAGACAGGACAATAAAAGGGATGAAAGAAGGAAAAGGATAAAGAAAAATTGAAAGGATTAAGAATTAAGGAAAAACAATGAGGTAAAAGAAGTGGGAAAGGAAAGGAAATCAAAGGAAAGGAAAGGAAAGAAAGCAAAGGAAAGAAAGCAAAGGAAAGGAAAGGAAAGAAAGCAAAGGAAGGAAAGGAAAGAAAGCAAAGGAAAGGAAAGAAAGCAAAGCAAAGCAAAGCAAAGCAAAGCAAAGGAAAGGAAAGGAAAGGAAAGGAAAGGAAAGGAAAGGGAAGGAAATCAAAGGAAAGGAACGGAAAGAAAAGAAAAGAAAGGAAAGGAAAGAAAGCAAAGGAAAGGAAGGAAATCAAAGGAAAGGAAATGAAAGGAAAGGTAGGAAATCAAAGGAAAGGAACGGAAAGGAAAGGAAGGAAATCAAAGGAAAGGAAAGGAAAGGAAAGGAAGGAAATAAAAGGAAAGAAACGAAAAGGAAAGGCAGGA
>NW_015537995.1:190853-203520 GCF_001515605.1 Sinocyclocheilus anshuiensis
AAAGGAAAGGAAGGAAATCAAAGGAAAGGAAATGAAAGGAAAGGTAGGAAATCAAAGGAAAGGAAAGGAAAGGAAATCAAAGGAATCAAAGGAAAGGAAAGGAAAGAAGGGAACGGAAGGGAAGGGAAGGGAGGGGAGGGGAGGAAAGGAAAGGAAAGGAAAGGAAAGGAACGGAACGGAAGGAAATCAAAGGAAAGGAACGGAAAGGAAAGGAAGGAAATCAAAGGAAAGGAACGGAAAGAAAAGGAAGGAAAGGAAAGAAAGCAAAGGAAAGGAAGGAACTCAAAGGAAAGGAAAGGAAGGAAATCAAAGGAAAGGAACGGAACGGAAGGAAATCAAAGGAAAGGAACGGAACGGAAGGAAATCAAAGGAAAGGAACGGAACGGAAGGAAATCAAAGGAAAGGAACGGAACGGAAGGAAATCAAAGGAAAGGAACGGAACGGAAGGAAATCAAAGGAAAGGAACGGAACGGAAGGAAATCAAAGGAAAGGAACGGAACGGAAGGAAATCAAAGGAAAGGAACGGAAAGAAAAGGAAGGAAAGGAAAGAAAGCAAAGGAAAGGAAAGGAAAGGAAAGGAAAGGAAAGGAAAATAATAGGAAAAATTATAAAGAAAAACAAGAGGAAGGAAAAGGAAGAAAAATGTACAGAGAGAGAAAGTAAACAGGAGGAAGAAAGGGAAGAATAAAACATTAAATAGAGGAAAACAGAAATAGGGAAAATAATTGGGGGAGGATAAAGAAAAATTTAAAAGTAGAAAGGAAAGAAGAGGAGGAAAAAGTGTGAAGAAAAAGAAAAAGTAAAGAGAACAGAAAAAGTATGGAAAGGTAGAAAAGGGAAAGGTAAATTAAAAAAGGAAATTATAAAGGAAAAAGAAAGAGAAAGAGGAAAAGAGAAAGAGAAAAGAGAAGATGGAAAGGAATAGGAAGGAGCAAGGTACGGTGGGAAAACAAAGGAAAAGGAAAAGTATAAACACCAAAAGGAAGAGGAAAAAGAAAAGGTAAAGTAGGAAAAGGGAAGTAAAGGAAGAAATAGAACAGAAAGGAAAGAAAAGAAAGGAACGAGGAAGAGATTGAAGAAATTAGATTTGATTTTTAAACTCCTGAAGGTACAATAAAATGTAACTAAAGTAAATTATGCATTGGTTCGATCTGAATGACATTATGTTTAGCCTTTATTATGATAGGATAGTGTAAACAGACAGGAAGCCAAGTGGGAGCGGGAAAGGTCCTCGAGCTGGGATTCGAACTCGGGACGCCCGTAACACAGCGGCGCTATACGTCGGAATGACATTACATCTTGCAGATCATGTTTCACTATAAAGATACTGAGACCAAAATGGCACAGTAAAGAACCTCCACTGACAGACACTTTCCTTCTTTCTACTAAGACTAGGAATCTTGTCACAGGTTTCCGTAGTGTATAAATGCAAAGTCATAAAATGTAATTTGTCTTAACTGGTCACACACACACCTGGTCCAGATACTTGGACTGAATCTTGTGTCGGGCTTCACACATCTTGCAGGGCCGTTCGCTGTCGGGGAAAACCAGCTGGTTGACGATAATGTTATGCGTGTCGATGCGACACTTGGCCAGCTCCTGAATCAAACGCTCCGTCTCATACAGAGACAGGAACTCTGCGATGCACACGCAGATAAACGTCGTCTGCTCCTGCATGCCAAACAGAAATCAACATTTTTCATCCTTCTGATCAGGCATTAACAGGGACCACTGAGGCGTGACACTCACCGGGTCCTTAAACTGCTCGCTGACTGAGCGGATGACGGGGAGCGTCTCCTCCAGTTTAGACGCCAGCTGATCTGCATTCATGTCTCCCAGGCCCAACATGCTACACATCTGCAATGGTTTGACAGGAAGTCAAATTGGGGGTTTTTTTTTTTTTAAATAAACATTCACACTTTTTCTATAAACTTTTATACATTTCTCTACCATACACTTGTATATTCCACTATTCTCCAGTGCTATTTTACAAACACAGCAATTCCCAGAATGCAGTGCTGATACCTGTGAGATGAAGGGGCTGATCTGGTTCTTGATCTGCATGAGGCGGCCCAGTCCTCTCTCCACGATGGTGGGGAAGTTGAGCAGACGCAGAGTGTGTCCCGAGAGAAATTTAAAAAATGTTAAATCGGCATATTCGAATGATTTCCGAAGGACCAAAATAACTGTATAAATGTATTTCTACAATTTATTAATTTATTTCTATAATAATAATTATATTAATAAATAAATACATAAATAACAATAAGCTAATGATTATATACACCACACATATTTTATACATATTTTTAAATAAACAACATAAAAATGACTGTTGAATGTGGGTGTAAAAAGTGACTGTGGGTGGTTTGCCATCTAGATGTGGAAGAGTGTTACTGCATTAAAAGGCCAAGATAAAACCCGGTTTTATTTACAATTTTTTTTATTACTGAATTATGTAATTCATTGCACACTTTTATCCTTGTCTTTTGGATGCTTTGAAGGAAAGTTTGTAATGCTGTGATTCATTTTGGAGCCCTTTGGTTTCATTCTTGACTTACAACTCTTTATCGAAGAAGTGTTTGAAATGCTAATGAAGGCTCAAACCTCATCTAAACACCCCTATGACTAGAGCTTTTCAAGACGATGCAGTTTAGAAAGAAATATTGCATTGTGAGACTATTATAGTGCAATATGTTCAATGCAGGAAGCTGACTGAGTCTGACCTCATGACCTCTGCGTAGCTCATGGCCTCGTCGATGCCGGGAAAAGCGCTCATGGCTTCCTGCATCATCTTCTTCCCCATACTGAGCATGTTGTCCTCCTCGAAGAACTCATCGGGGAGCTCCGCCACACCCAGACTGGGGTCGATCTCCTACAGAGACACAACGATGGAGAACAGAGTCTTACCTCATGTATATCATCACCTAAACACGATTATATAAAGCTAAAATAAACACGGGTATATTGAACTATATCTCAAAGAATAGAAACCTTTAAACCAGATACTAATACATTGTTTGTCCAAGTTTCATCTTCCCCTTCCTTTTTTCTTGCAACATCTTCACAGTCATAACAGAAAAGGATGTGATTTATATTTCTGGCAAGAACAGCACAAGTTCCTGAAGTGAATCTCACATGAGTTTATGCTAATTTAAATTGACTAGATATTTATAGATTCAGTATAAATAAGCTAAACGATGCAGTTTAATAGAACTGCTTTTCTGTGACAATTCTTTCACACTGGTGTGTATAAGGACTGAGCAGGTCATGTTGGTGAATGTCATGGCACTGTTTTTAGTGTACACACAGCATTTAGTGCCAACAGTGTGTGCCGTTGATAACGTACCATGGCAAAGAGGTTGTCGTAGCCCTTGACTTTGGTGGGCACCTTGGAGAACTTCTGGTCGAAGGCATCTGAGATGTTGTGTGCTGGATCTGTGGATATGATGAGGACGCTCTCTCGCACCGCCGCTAACTGAACCGCCAGACTGCAGCTGCAACACAACAAGCCAAACAAACTTATATAAACACTTACTCTAGATACAATACAACCAGAGAAGAAATCAGCATTTAAACAGTATTTTTGAATGACATTATATTATGATTGAGAAAACTTTGAATATTGGATGGTCTCTGAGAGCTACCAAACTAATTTCGTTGTATTATTATAATGACAATATAGTTTCTTATCTTATATTATCTTTTTTTCAGTATGTTTTCTTTATTAAGCAAACCAAAAATGACAAATGAACTTAATCACAAATTGTCAATCAGTTCATGTAAGAAATATCTTAAGTGCAAGAACACATTTTGTGAATTCTGCCATTTATAAACACCTGTTGCAGTAAAAAAATCACATTATTATTATTACTATAGAATAACAAAGTGGCTGTATCATAGATGGCAGATTGTATGATATAAATGTAAATATGAACTGCTTAGATGATTAATATCAACCGCTTTCATTTATGTGTCTGTTTTTCTGTGATATGTTATCAAAGAATTAATGAATTATTATTCTTATAGAAAATGATTTTTAAAAATACCAACATTTTGGTATTTTTATGAAATATCATAAATTACCATCTCGACTCGTGTAAGGTTTTATATTTAGAGAATTGTTTTGTCATTTGCTCGTTTTTAAGCATGCATTTTAAGGGACACATTAATGAGTTTCAGCGTGTTTTTCACCAGTAATGCAATACAGTAATATAGCAAACATGTATGAATGACTAATCTATGTTGTTGCTAAAGCAGCACTGACAGCTAACAGCCTCTCAGCTGTAAAACCCCGACGTTTATTCACTCACCTGCATGTTGTCTTGCCCACGCCACCTTTACCACCCACAAATATCCATTTGAGTGATTTCTGCTCTATAATATTCTTTAATGTCGGCTCTAAAGGCTCTACATCAGGCGCATCCTCAAACTCGTCTTCCACTGAAGCTGCCATCTTGCGCTCAAATCGGTTGGAATACACCAAAGCGGCAGCTGCACACTCCGCCATTTTGGCTCCGCAACAGCAGAAACACCACGCTAGAATGGACAGAACTTAGATCCAAAATGGCCCGTGTGGGGTGGCCAGTCGCGAACGGAAGTGTGTTGATTACGCTGATGACTCAGCCGGACTGTACCAACTACTTTCACAGCACGAGAATTTATTTCTCATTAGTTGGAAGTGTAAATACACTTATAATAATAATAATATCACATGTTGGGTGAGTAGTGGATCGTTAAATATTTATCGTGCGTTGTTCATTTGTGTACTTGGAAGACAGAATCACACAAAACGGGTAGATATGGAAGAATTTGGCAACCTTTATTGTATTATAATACTATTCTTGTGCCATTATTGCATATAAACCAAACACTTCATTTTAATAGTATGCCTGCTAATGTTTTTGTTGGCAAACTTACATTTATATGGCACCAACAAGCTTTTCTTTTTTTTATTATTAATTTTATTTTATTTTGAAACAAAATATAATGTTGCGGTGATTGTACTTCACAGAATTATGACATTTATTTTTACATTTGTGTTGTGCTAGAGCTACATTTCAATTCTGAATCATTAACAGAAAATTAAGTAATTCATCCAATATGATATCTAAGAGCAGTAACAGGCTGATTTCGAGATTTTCAGACACTGTTCTCGGTATTCAATCACATTTTAAGTCACAATGGTTCAGTACAGAGATACAGAGGTGAGCTTGAGCAGGATGAAATATTTTATGAATACAGTTTCAGGCTAATCATGGGGCTCTTAACACAGTTTAGCCCGATTAACATGATTAATCCAGCACAATGACTGAGCAAACAAAACAACAAAGGTGAAAATCTTCCTTTTTGCACAAGCAGTTCAAACTGACAGGTATAAGATCATGTATTCAGCTAACATACAGAAAAGACTCAAAGACATTACGAACAGTATCAAAACTGATCGAAGCATGTACTGCTTTTTTTCCATGTTCAAAAAGAAAAAAAATAGTTTGCATCAATCAGGAAAACAACAAGGAATAACTTTAAAGCTTCCACTGTAAAGGCTGACTTTAAGTCTGCAACATTTGAAAGGTGCACAAAGTTTGGCGATTGTATCATTATTATTCTCTTCCAAAATAAAGAAAGAAAACTACTGAAGACGGTGCCCACGGTTCTATCCAAACAGACAAGGCAAGGCAAAGCTAAGTGGGGACAAACAGGATCCAACATGTAACACCAAAAACAAGCATTTAGGGGAAAGATGATCCAAAACCAGTGTAAAAAGGCAACTTACATCCCAGAACCTGGAAAACAGCAGCTGATGAGGCAAAACTACCACTAAACAACCTCATCACCAACCCCATTATGATTAAACACGAAATGACATAACGTGACGCATTTATCAAGCTATTTAGATGTGGATGCACCCATCCGTAGTGATCGAGAAAATGATAGAAAAAGTATGTAAAACTACCACCTCAAACACCAGTTAGTGCATCACGAGCTTCAACATTATCATCATGGCACATGTTTTCTTGTAGATTCGGTTTCTCAGCATTCTAATTGTGAGCCGTAAAAGGCACATTCACAGCCTGCAGAAATGAAACTCTGCCCTCTAGACTTGTCAAATTCAGAAAGGGATGATCTCATTGGCGGAATTTTGGCGGTGGGCGGGTTCCACATCCAATCAGAAGGACATGAGTCCCTCTCGCATATATTGCACATTTCATGAATTTGGTTAGAACGAAAAGAAAAAAAAGTATATAATTTATTAATTTAACCCTAATTTACTCATTCGAATTGGCTTTTGAAACACTCTATCTTCATTAGAGATGCTTCCATGGTTTTCCACCTTGCTAAACTTCACTTTTACATCAATTACATGTATATGTATTCGAAAAGCGCTTTGACATGCAAGTGAGAGGTTTTAAACATCCTTCCAGGGCCTTTTAAGTTTAACACTAGACATTTTTACAGTCTCTGAACACACACACACACACACACACACACACACACAGAGTCAAACCACCTTCATTTGTTCAATCTACTGTCCCAAACGTTTCGGGGCTCTTGGCAGACTCATTGGCACGTCTCTCGGTTTTTCCGCAGGCACTCTCAGTTTGTCTCGTAAGAAGACAGCAGCGCAGCGTCGACGGGCTCCATACAGGAAGGGCAAGTGAAGGAGCGCATGAGCCAGGCGTCAATGCAGTCCACGTGATAGATGTGCATGCAGGGCAGGAACCGGATCGGGTCGCCGTACTCGAAGTCCATCATGCAGATCACACACCTGTGGGCAGATGGCAAACATTTTTACATGCAGCCAGCTAGATTTTAAAGTGGTTTTCACTAGTGCTGTCAAACGATTACTTGTGATTAATCGCATCCAAAAATAAAAGTTTTTGTTTACATAATATATGTGTGTGCTGTGTATAATATTTTTCTGAAATATATACATGCATGTGTGTGTATTTATATATACATAATAAATATACACAGCACACACACACATAATATTATGTAAACAAAAACTTTTATTTTGGATGCGATTAATTGTTTGACAGCACTAGTTTTCACGTGTTTTCTGGACATCACACACTCTTTGATCTTCTTGTCGGACGGCTCCGATCCCGGGTCAAAGATCCCTCGGGGCAGGTGTTGGATGAGGCCGATGCGCTGAGCGATACGGACCTGCTCCTCCTCCGTCAGCTGAGTGGCCAGCCGCGTCTGACTGGGTGTGGGATGGTACACTGGCACCTGCGCCCGCTCCTGGGGTCACCAGAGCGTTTGATCACACATAATTAATGCAATCCGCTAACATGTGGTTAGAGCACACAAAAGGGCTTATTAGAACTTCACACTCTTAAAAATAAAGGTTCTTTATTGGCATCGGCAACCATGCAATCTTTTCAAAATAGGGACAAAATAGTTCTTTATAGTGGAAAACGGTTTCTTAGATTATTAAAATCACACTAAGATAAAATGGTTCTTTTAAGAATTGATCACTGAAAGGCAAAAAAAAAAAAAAAAGGTTCTTCTGTAGCATCTCAGCGAAAACCCTCTTTTGGAACCTTTATTTTATAAAAGTGTGTAGTTTAACAAAATAAAAGAAATAACAAAAAATATGAATTGACACTATCCTGTAAATGCAGCCATTAGAAGATATATCCATGCTGTATGTGAAAAATACGAAGATTAATGATTTTTGAATTGATTACATTTTTAAAAGATAAATTGTATTTATTTTTTTATTTATTTGCCCTTTCTCTGTCTCATTTTAGATTGATATTATACGGAAATATAAAAAATTATTTTAAATTAAAATAATTAATTTAAATTTAGAATGTAATAATATTTTTACTTTATTAACAAAATCCAAACTTTTCATAAAAATAAAATTACATAATTATTCTTTTAATTATTTCAGTAAAATGTTGCATTCACACGTCCAGAATAACATATATGTAAGACTGATCTTATGATGACTTCTAAAAGTCTTTCAAACATGAGAACACAAAGCAAGAAACTTTTGAATGCAACACAAATATTTTATTTATTTATATATGTTCTTCTGTATTACGGTTGTTTTTTATTCTTTATATCACATTCTCTGAACTGTTAAATAATGCACTGTCCTTTATTTATTTAAAAGCCCATAAAAGAAACTATGTTATGTTGCAGTTTTGTATTTGCAAGTACAAAGTACAGATGTGCTGTAATTTAAGGAAGCATTTCTTTAAAATGTATGGCAGGCTTTCAAAAACACGATCTGGCCCAGCTCAGACACTTTATTTATTTACCTTTTTTTATTATTATACCTTAATATGGCATTACAACCTATACTGTCATTGTAGTGTCCAAAACAGCCATGGTACATTTTTTTCAGTCAGAGATCACAGTCAATACCTAAGATGCATATCTATGATGACAAACTGCATTTCTCAAAACCTGAAATAGGCAAACTTTTCCTGTTCCTTTTTAGATCTAGATCAGACAGTTGCATACCCATTGCTATTACTACTATAACATATGGCACACAATCCGAGCTTGTCTGCAGTCTAGTCTGTGCTGTACACAGCAGAATGACAGTGTTGTGGTCTACTAGCCTGTGGTACCTGGTAGGGTGGCGGAGGCTCTCCTGGCAGACTCGCCCCCTCGGACTCGTTGAGCAGGGACAGATCATCAGCGCCTTGAGAAGACAGACAGTTCCCCATTGAGCAGAACCTGCACCACACGACAAACCCTCCAAAATCACGTCTAGGTGGCCTTTGAAAGACTCGCCAGTCTTCGGTTGTGTTTAGGGACCGTCGTTTCCGCAGCCCGTTGTGTCTGATGTCTGTCTAGACTCTAGTATGTAGAAAAACAAACGCGTCGCTAGCCAGCGGTCCGATTTTCACACACACACGAAAGACGTTTAAAAGAGTGGGAATCCTTGAAAACCGATACGTCCCGGTTGGTTTAATGCTTACCGGTGTGCACAACATGCATGACATATAATATGCATTTATTATGGCCTGTACAGAGCAATGTTTTTAGGTAAGACCTCTTGACGACTCCATATCTCCTTTCATTGTTTACAAACTCTTGGACCGGAAGTGGGTTGATCTGTGGATTGTGGTTGTTGTAGTTTTTGTACTGAACGCTGACGCAAACACTGAAACAACACATTTTGAACACAAGGTCACCCATTTCTCTTTTGTGTATCTATCTAACATGATTCGAGAAATCCTTTAAAGTCTTCACTCCCGGTCCTTCATATATAAACATGATTGCACATGAATAAAAGTTGTTTGTGTTGTTCAGAACAGCCAGGGAGAAAATATAGCCTATTTTTGACTGCTGCTGCTGCTGCAGCAAAAAGGTCATTTAATTTTGTAATTTAAACTGTAATTTTTATATATCGTGCAAAAAATGTTTTATATACTTTGAATAAAAATCTATAGTTAATATAGTCAATATAATTAATTTTCATGGTGAATCTTATGATTTTATTCGGTACATTTCACATACACAAAACCAAAAGGAGTACTTTTAAACCATGTTTTTAGATAATTATTGTTGAACTGTATGTTTATTGATTTTCTTAAGTGTATTTATATAAAAAAAGATATAGGACAACCGTATATGCAAAAGAGTTACCTGAATAAAGATAACTGAAAAGTAAAACATTGAACTTTGATATGATCTTTTTCTATTTACATTTACATTTAATCATTTAGCAGACGCTTCTATTTACTTCTTTATTTATTTTGTAAACCCTCTGTATTATAGTGTTATTCTTTATTTCGATATTTTACAAATATTTTTATTTACATTTTAATTTAAAATATTTATTCTGTGCTGTGTTTAGTGCAGAGCCGACTCTGGTTTAGTGGAAAATAAATAAATAAATAAAAGGAAGACCAAACAGGTTTGTACAAGGCATTTTCGCTTTAATAAAAATAACTATAAGACAAAAAAGGGTGAGACAAAACACGATCATAAAGTTAAATTAAACCATCCCAAATATCCATGTCCATGTCATCTCTAAGGTCATTTTTATAATGTAAATAAATGTCAGAATTTGTATTTTTGGGTTCCGCGCACTCAAAGTGTCATTCCCCTCAGTTCCGGAGGATGTCGCTGTGTCAGAGCTCCTTCCTCCGCTCCGCCACCGCCGAAGAAAATGCCGCAGCGCACCTGACAGGCGTGTTTTTAGCCTGTTAGCTAGAGAGCTACATCTCTAAACGCTTAATACCGGTCCCTCGCTTTCAAAGTCAAACATTTCCTCTGGATATAGAAGTGCTCAAAGGTCCCGAATCAAGAAGAAAGGAGAAGACAAAGGCAGAGCAGTCATGCAGATCACACTGAAGACTTTGCATTTACAAATATTTTTATTTACATTTTTAATTTAAAATATTTATTCTGTGCTGTGTTTAGTGCAGAGCCGACTGGTTTAGTGGAAAATAAATAAATAAATAAAAGGAAGACCAAACAGGTTTGTACAAGGCATTTTCGCTTTAATAAAAATAACTATAAGACAAAAAAGGGTGAGACAAAACACGATCATAAAGTTAAATTAAACCATCCCAAATATCCATGTCCATGTCATCTCTAAGGTCATTTTTATAATGTAAATAAATGTCAGAATTTGTATTTTTGGGTTCCGCGCACTCAAAGTGTCATTCCCCTCAGTTCCGGAGGATGTCGCTGTGTCAGAGCTCCTTCCTCCGCTCCGCCACCGCCGAAGAAAATGCCGCAGCGCACCTGACAGGCGTGTTTTTAGCCTGTTAGCTAGAGAGCTACATCTCTAAACGCTTAATACCGGTCCCTCGCTTTCAAAGTCAAACATTTCCTCTGGATATAGAAGTGCTCAAAGGTCCCGAATCAAGAAGAAAGGAGAAGACAAAGGCAGAGCAGTCATGCAGATCACACTGAAGACTTTGCAGCAGCAGACCATTCAAATAGACATCGACGATGAGCAGACGGTATTTACGCGCTTTCTTTCGCTCATCTAAATACGTTACAACAAGTAGAAGTACTCTGAGTGAATAACTATTCACGACAGGAGTATATTTAGAACGATTTAAGTGGCTTTTTGAGTCATTGGGGATCAGCTGATCGTGTAAGGCGATAGATAGATATTTGTCTGTATAGTATAAACAAACGCAACTCACGATAATTAGTCTGTCAGGTTTATGTACTATATAATATAGAGTTACAGATTATTTGTGACCCTGGAGCACAAAACCAGTCATAAGTAGCACGGGTATATTTGTAGCAATATGAGTAATATCCTAATTACTCATTAGGATACTGAGTAAAGATAATGTTCCATGAAGATATTTTGTAACTTTCCTACCGTAAATATATAAAAACTTAATTTTTGATTAGTTTTCAAAAAATTGACCCTTATTTGGTGGTCCAGGGTCACATATTTAAAGATAACACCATTGTTATAACAGTATTATTAAAAGACAGGCTTGAAATAGCGGTCAGAGCATGTCTGGTTGCTTAAATATCCATGTATTATTTTCCTTTGATGATGTAAATGTATGACTTTAATAATTATAATTATGGTTTTGACTCAGGTGAAGGCATTGAAAGAGAAGATTGAGGCTGAGAAGGGCCGAGAAAGTTTTCCAGTAGCGGGACAGAAGCTGATCTACGCTGGGAAAATCCTGCAGGATGATACGCCCATCAAGGAGTACAAAATCGACGAGAAGAACTTTGTGGTGGTCATGGTGTCAAAGGTCAGAGTTGACCACTGACCGTCTGAATTAAGATAACAATCAAAAGATCTTAAGAACCATTTTTGTTTCTTTTTCTGTCCAGACAAAAGCACCAGGACCACCCACTCCACCCTCAGAACTACCCAAATCTGTCGCTGCGCCTTCCTCTTCCTCCTCTCCTCCTCCCGTTCCAGCCCCTGCAGCCATTCCCATCCCCAGAGACGAGTGTTCAGACGACCCTCCTGCAACCGTCTCGCCTGCCCAGAGCCCAGACTGGTGAGACTCAACCAGGATTCCTGTCAGAAATGGTGTATTTTTCTACACTGTTTATATCACTGTAGTAGATATATTTGCATGACTGGGCTGACTGCTTTAAATTATTGTCATGTAAGAGCGAAAAGCAATTTATTAGTTATAAATAATTAGAGGCCGAACGGTATATCGTTTTGCCGATATGAGCCTGTCGCCGATATATCGGTATCGGCAAATATGGCGCCGATATGAATTTTTTTTTACAGAACATATAACGCAGATAAAATGCTTGAAATGGTGTAATTACTTAGTTTGTCCAGCAGAGCGCGCTCCATTGTTTGCTACTGGCGACCTGAATGAAACGCTTTAAAGCTTGAGTCTATGGAAAACCATTGAAACTTTGAACGGCCATATCTCCGTAACGGCGCAGCGAATCCGCACCAAATTCGGGGGATCCCTTCAGCTCGAGAAACCCTCTCGAACGTGAATCGAGTGCACGTCTAGAGGCCCGCTTTCAAATGAGCCCCCGGGGTTCGGGAGTTACGGGTGGTTAAATTTGTGGTCCGACGCCGACCGATCAAGCGATCCCGGGGGGCTACCGAGAGGGCTCCTCGAGCTGAAGGGATCCCCCGAATTTGGTGGAGATCCGCCGGCGCGTTCGTGAGATAGTGAGATAGCGTTCGTGAGATAGTGACACCAGTCAACACTTTCACTTCAGTAAGGAG
>NW_015537995.1:204619-224137 GCF_001515605.1 Sinocyclocheilus anshuiensis
CATCCCCACTGCCTGTCGGTGGGATCGGTGAATGGCTCGGAGGAGACGGTCAATCGTCACAATATATATATATATAATTATTAATATATACTGTATATACTGCTTACCATGATTTAAAATAACCCTCAATACTAGTTAAAATGAAAGTGTCACAGAGCTTTTGTACTATACAAACACTGCGGACCGCTGCGATAAATCATGAATCATAATCTGTGTTTGTTTTGCAGTGGCTCAGGTCTCGGGGCCGATGGGGAAGATGCGTCTTCAACATTAGGTACTGAGAAAATCATGCTGAGAGACTGTCTTCATCAGCTTGACTCTGAAAATCTTGATGGTTAATTTGCAGTAAATGTGTCGAGTTGGTTTTTGTCTCTCAGATGTTCATGCACATGTGTTTTGCAGTCAAAGGTCAGGAGTATGACGCCATGCTCACCAATATCATGTCTATGGGCTATGAGAGAGATAAAGTGGTGGCGGCACTCAAGGCCAGTTATAACAACCCTCACCGCGCTGTGGAGTATCTGCTCAATGTGAGTGTGAGCGTGCTCTTGCTTTCCAAATGCATTTATAACACCAGTCACACTTGCTCTTTTTTATTATTATTATTCTTGTGTATGTTTTTAAGAGAGCTCCATGCATGTTTGTGAATCTGATGTACTGTTGTGTCCTGTCTCAGGGGATTCCTACTGTCCCAGTGCAGGAAACCAGTCCTGCTCCAGCTCAGCTCCCCACAGACACGCAGCCCGCAGAAGGTGAGATGGTGCTTGAAATAAATGCGCTAACAAAGCTGTTTATTCCCAAAAGAGGAACCATAATTTTTAAAGAAATCTACACTACCGTTTGGAGTTTGTAAGAACTTTCTTCTGCTCAGTAAAGACCAAATATTATTACAATTTAAAATAACTTTTCTGTTTGAATATATTTTAAAATGTAATTTATTGCTGTGATCAAAACTGATTTTCAGCATCATTACGCCAGTCTTCAGCGTCACTTGATCCTTCAGAAATCATTCTAATATACTGATCTGCTGCTCTTTAAATATTTCTTATCAATGTTGAATGCACTTCTGCTGCTTATTGTTAAAAAACCATAATACATTTTTCCTTAGGATTCTTTGATGAAATAGCAGTTAAAAAGAATGGCATTTATTTAAACTAGATTTTTTTCCTAACATTATAGATGCCAGTACTGTCACTTTTGATCAATTTATTACATCCTTGCTGAATAAAAATAATTAATTTCTTTAAAAAAAAATCTTTCTAACCCAAAACTTTTGAACGGTGGTGTATATTTTCAAGCAAAAACAATTAAAAAAGTAATTTCCACACCGTTTTTAAAAAATTAGCACAAAAAGAATGAGAATTTGAATGCAATTATGTGTTTTTTCACTAAAAAATTCTAATATATAGGGAAGACTTTTATGAATATAATTTATGCAAGCGAATTATAAATTTGAATCAGAGTTGAAAATGATTAATTGATGGAAAGGAATCCAACTGACAAACTTTAATGCCATTTTTACTACTGTAATTTAATTTCTTGTTTGTTTACGGCTGACCACTTTTAATAGCCATTTATTGATTTTATTAAAATAAAATGCACATTTAAATGATTGCAATATTACAAATATATTGTCAGCATTCAGTACACGGCCCGGCCCGTCCCTACCATGAGTTGACGGAGCGTTTGATGTTGTTAGGTGAGAATCCGCTGGAGTTCCTGCGCTCTCAGCCGCAGTTCCAGAGCATGAGGCAGGTGATCCAGCAGAACCAGTCCTTACTGCCGGCCCTCTTGCAGCAGCTGGGACAGGAGAACCCTGAACTCCTGCAGGTGATCACACATCTCCAGCACAAAGCCTCACAGTCTGTTTGTGCACGCTCTCAAGTCTTTAACTCACCGTGTGACCATGTTTCATTGATTTCAGCAAATCAGCCAGCATCAGGAGCGCTTCATCCAGATGTTGAACGCACCGGTGGGTGAGGGGGAAGTCGAGGGTGGAGAGTTTGCTGATTTGGGTGCTCTCGGTGACGAGGCGGCACCTGGGAGTTACATCCAAGTGACGCAACAGGAGAAAGAAGCCATCGACAGGGTGAGTGAACGCCACTGAACGGGACGTCTGGCCAGACAGAGTTCCTTGTACCATATTCAACCATTTGTGTGTTTACTTGTGGTGAGTTTGAATATGGTTCCCCCAAAATAACCTTAATAGATTCAAACTTCCATCCGTTTCTGCAGCTTCGTTTGTGATACCTCACACCAGTGTTATTGTGATATTGTTAGTTTGAATGAGCTTTTATCTGTATACTTGTTGTATATCTGTAGATCTGTTTTTAAAATGTTGAAAACAGGTTTTGCTGCTTAATATTTTGTAGAAACGGTTTACATTTTATATATTTTTTTAATACATTTTTTTTTAAAGATTTTTTTCTTTCTTTCTTCAAACTTTTGAATGGTAGCATATCAATTTCTACAAAAATATGAAGCACTACTACAACTGTTTTCAACATTGATCAAAATAAATGCTTCTTGAGCAGCAAATCAGCATATTAGAATGATTTCTGAAGGATCATGTGACACTGAAGACTGGAGTAATTATGCTGAAAATTCAGCTTTGATCACAGAAATGAATTACATTTTACTATAAATTATTCCAAACAGTTTTATTTACTTCAGTATATCAAGTTTAACTAAATGAAAATGAGAAATGTTACCTTACCAACCAGATGAAATTGAAAAAGTTTAATAAAATTTTTTTTATATCGTTTTTTTTCAGTTACAAAAAAAAAAAGAAAAGTTTTTAAAATGGATTTAGATTTTGTTAACTATAATAACCCAGTGTCGCACAAATGGAAAGCAACTAATCTAACCTGTCTGTCTTTCTCTCTCAGTTAAAAGCTCTGGGGTTTTCAGAAGCTATTGTGGTCCAGGCATACTTCGCCTGTGAGAAGAACGAGAACCTGGCCGCAAACTTCCTGCTCAATCAGAATTTCGAGGACGAGTGAGAGTCGCGGAGAGCCCACGTGCCCCCTCCCCTGCCACCACACAAGCACTGCATCTACTCGGGACACCGTTTCCCCCCATTATTTCTTTGAGTTTACAAGTCAAGGGGAGACTCGCAGACTGGTTGGGGACGGGGCGGATGCAATCACTCGGTGAACAAATTCCAATGGAATTGACGGCATTTGGGTTGAATGCACTCTAGCATGTTGAAGAAGTGTGCTTGCACGCGTGTATGCGTGTTCCCTTAGGGAATATATTTGACTAAATCAGCATCAATTGAAAGCAAACGCTCTGATAGTAGTATTATGGGTTGTGAGGAGGTTAGATGTGGGCATACGCATTTGCTTGGTTGTTTTTAGTTGGGATAAGGATTAATGATATATGTCTAATGGAGGATTTTATATATTTCTCTAAAATCAGAGATATTTCTGTATTTCTCCCAGCACACACCTCTGATGAATGTGATAACAGCATTCATAAATGAAACAATTAGTGCAAATTATAGCATTTCTGTAACTTTCTCAGCAAAACAATTGACCTAAAATGATGCTGTTCTGTAAACGAATCCATATCATGTGGAATACCATAATCCGAGTGATGATGGTTTTGAATGTACTTGAATTCAAAAGATCATTTGTCCTATTTAAAGTCAACGTGAAATGGCAGTCGCAAGCTGTTTGTATTTGCAAGTTTAACAAGAAATCGAATTCACCAAAATGTAGAACGGGACTCAAAAATGAAGGATTTGTTCCTTCTTGCCTGACATTTTAAATTATTTTGATGAACTTTTTTTTTTTTTATTTACAATACAATTTGTGCATAATTCCATGCATACGTGCTTTAAGAACGTAAATAAAGTCAATTTCATACTGACTTTAAAAAGCTTCTTATTTAAACTTAGTACACTCTGTAGGTCACAAATATAAATAAGGATAATTTTTCATGACATTAGCTTTGCTATATTCATACGAGGACCAACAAGAGGTTTTTGGCACACTAGAGCTCACTGCATTTCAGAAGCCAAAAGCAGAGACCTGTTACAGCATGATGATACTCCACCAGATTAAGTCCTGTCAAAGAGAGATTTTCTTGAATCATATTGGTGTAAAGCTGACAATGGGTTCCTCTGTTCATGTATTGAGAGTAAAGTCTTGTAACATTCACCTCTTAAAGCAAGTTCAGCAGCAGAGGGAAAGAGCCTTCGGCAGCGACTCAACTTTACATTGTTTTCGCTCATAGCAAAGAAACGCTCCTTTGTAATGTAGTAGCCAAACTGCCAGACAGTAGACTCTTGTTTACTTATCAGCAGGCCTACATGAAGTCTGACCTTGTCTTCAAAATAAATGGTCACTTTTGTTAAATGCAATGCTCTCATTGCTGAATAATGTATTATTAAATTCTTCAATGTATTAACATGTGGTGGAAATCAGCAGAGCTTTGTGAATGCAGATTCCATGTAGGCCTGTTTTAGTAATTAATCATTTGATTTTACTATAGCTTGAACTCCCCTGGGATCAATAAAATCTTGTTGCAAAGAAAAGTTTCAGTGGTGTCAGTTTCTCACCATAAAACAAACCCATATCAGAATCGTTGTACAGTCAAGAACATCATTTATTCAATCAGGTGCTGCTCTTTACAAACATTTTAGTTTTTATAATGGAAAAGAATCTAAATAACATGCAGATTGCCAAAGGCTCTGTGGAGGCGCGCAGCAACGGAGAGCGCTGGATCAGAGACGCTTCTGTACCAAAACACATCGACAGCATAGACACAATCCGGGTAGATATTTAAAAAACGCATACGGCTACATAAACACGAGTAAATCGGGGCAGATTCTGAATGATTAAATTAATAATTCTGATTTTAATGCTACTGACAATCACTTCAGCATGGTGTGCATGTAAAAAGTAATGTACATTAATTAAAATATCAATGGATTATTTTAATTAAGATGATCAAAGTGTCATACTCTACATGCATAGCATCTCAATGACAGTTGCTTGACTGGCACACCAAGAACAATAACTATATTAGCATATACACTAACGCACCAATAAAGTGCATGCTATAGGCTAGTTTTGTCATCTTCCACTTTAAATAATCAAGGATGGACTCTGATTGGCTGTTAATGTTTTTATTGTTCATTAGCTGGAAAACAAATGTTCTGAAAGTGACTCCAACAATATCATTCCTCTGTCTCGTTGCGGACTTCTCTATTCTTATAGAATTATAATGATTATTAAAACTTTGTAGTTATCGTTATCATCCTTTATGCAACATTTATGCTCGTCTATTTCTATATCCACTAAAAATTGTTCACTGCTGAAACATCTACTATAATGATTAATATGGTGCTTAGAAAAAATGCACGGCTTGAAGTATTTTAAGTGGAGCAGCTGGGATTGAACGTGTAGCCTATCTATTACTAGTCCAACCATTGACAACAAAGCTGCCGCCACATCTGGATCAGTACTTCTAAATGCAGGGCATATTATTCTTAGTGCACTGTTTTAATCGGTGCATAAGGTGCGATTAGCAAATCATCAGTCAAGTTCTTTAAACCGCTGTTCTCAAACAACCACTAAAAAGGTGCTTTAATTGCAGAGTCAACAGCGAGACTTAATGGAAATAAATACAACACAAACAAACATGACAGAGCTACTGTGCATCTTCTGGTCCAGCGCTCTCCACCGACAGCCAAACAGATCTGGCACCAGGACCGCACCGCTTCCCAAGACACAATGTCTTCTCAGATGTAGGGAGGGCGAGCGGGTCGGTCCTGGGTCAGTTTGTACTCAGAGCCCACTGCGTTTGACTGAAGAGCGAGAGGTGTGTATGATATAAACATGTGAAGCATACAGACAGGGATACAACATTAGAGTTTACAACATCTTGCTCAAGAGAAAAAGGTTCAACATTTTTTTTTCCAACTCTTTCACCAGAAGTAGGGAGAGGGAGGAAAGATAAGGATAGACATCTACGGCGCCAAGAGCGAGAGACTGATAAAGACAGGGGTACAGAGAAATAGGGACCCGATTTTTTATTTTTTATTTTTTACTTTTTCCCCCCCCCATCATTGTACAATAAAAAGAACAAAATCACATCCATTTTCTTGTAGTACTATATACTGTGAATACGGCTTGAGAAAGCTCAGGAGGAGAGACGGGTGTTCATCATTTACAAGATGGTGTCTGTGAACAAAAGGCACTTTGAATGGGACAACCTTTAAATGCTCACCTATACACTACAGCACGAACACTATGGGAGCTCATTTACATACAGGAAGTGTTTCCAGGACGATACGGGGCAGCCGTTTTTCCAGACGCGTTTTTGCCTCTCGACTCGAACCTTGTGTGCTCTAAACTACGACTAACGAAACCCTACTCACATTAACATCGACACGATCTCATCTAAATGAAGCAGAGATGTGGAGCAAATGTGATCTGATTGCTTGTGACGAACCCTCTAGTTGCGATGCTTTATTTGGTCCATTCCTCCAATCAAAACACACTTTTCTGCATATTCATCAGGTATTTTGGTGCATTCAAGTCCTCCTGGGAAGTTTGTATTTATGAGTTGCGAAGTCATTTTTAACTGCAAAATTACAAATAATGTGCATCAGGTATATTTGTGCTTTTTTAAAGTTTTTATTCAATTTATGAAGGTGCAATTGTTATGCATTATATCGCAACTGTGGATTACTATCATAATTTATTACGCAACTTTATTGTAAATGAAAAACATGATTTCGTACATTTTAAACCTTACCGCTAATTACAGATGCTGCATTCATTGCGGCGTTCATGTGCGTTCAACTCAAATCCAATCTTTCCGACAAACTTGAATGCACCATTTATCTAGACATTTGAAGGAGCAAGAAGGGGCATTGCTTTCTTAAAGGTTGTAGTAAAATGCCTTTTGTCAGAACCAAAATATATATATAAAAATCTGAACCCCCTTAGTAAATACAAAAGTGAAGAAGAGAGAAACAGAGGCTCGTAAAATTTGTCTCGTCAGAAACAGTCGTTCTGGTGTGGTATTATTTGCGCTCGAGTAACAGAAGCACCAGTATTTATTTATTACATTTTTTTTTTTTTTTGTCATAATACATTTGCTGTTGTAAAATCGTTCCTTCGGCCCCCACCCCTAAAATAGTTTAAAAACCAAAGCTTACAAATAAAACATTAAAAAATATAAATGAAAAGTCAAAATTAACTTCCCGCCTTTAACGCTTACAAAGACTGGAATTCTTTTTGTGGCCCTCGTGTTTAGAGTCCAGGAGCTTGCAGACTTTTTTTTTTTGTTTTGTCTTTTTTCCACTTGCTTCGCTTTCTTAAAAATCTGAAGACAAACACAGATATCTACCCAACACATTGCACACGGCTCAGTCCACATAGAACTTTTTTTTTTTCTCTCTCAATAATAACACTTTTCAACAAAAAGAATTTGTGTTTTCTCTGAAAAATTGGTGTGTTCTGAAGGTGTATTTGTGTCTGCACTGACCTGATATGACAGTTCTGGCGCTTCTGACGAGATGATCTGACATTTGTGGGTTTCATATGTTTGTACGTTTTCCGATGACATCACTGACTCGGGTCAAAGGTCAAAAAATAACTAGACTGCCATAGAGCTAATTTCACAGCGGAAGAACTATACATATGTCTATATATATATATATATATATATATATATATATATACACACACACAGTATGAGTACGATATGTTCTGGATAACATCCATCTATAAATATGATGTTTGCAGTTGCTCATATGTTGTTTGCCAAGCCCATGATACATATTGTACATATTTTCTCTAGCTTATACATGAAGTGAAGACCCTGAATTGCATGTAAAGGGGACACCGAGGCACTTTGATGTGTTTCAAGTGGATGATGAAATGGTCAGCTCTCAGCCAATCAGAGTCCCTGACAATGTGATTGACAGCCAGGCAGTCCAGTTATTTAGTGAGGTCAGTGGTTTCGAGCATTCTCTTTTTCGAGTTCATCTAAAATTGAAACATGCTGTACTTTAAATAGGGTGCATGTTGTAAAATCATGTTTGATAGAGGAATTTGAGTTTAAAGGTTTCCCTTTGTCCTTTATGGAAGTGGGTGTGTGTCATAGTGCAATGTTTGTGTATGTGTGCATGTATGTACTTTAGTTGAGCACTGTGCTGATAGGCTAAATGAAATTAGATTGTCGTGCGAGCCAGGCTGTACTCGTGAACTGAAACAAACCACTGAGCAGTGGAGGAAAAAAAAAAAAGCGGTAAAGTTATGAATGAACTGTAAAGTGATGGAAGGGCAGAGCACTGTCGACATAATAGCCATCAAAAACATCTAATTAATGAAGCTCCAAAAGGAAAACTTGAGATTGTCTGTTTGTTAGTCACATTCTAGTTGAAGGAGAGCTGATCTTAACCTGTAACTCTAAAAACAAAAAAAGCACAATTCCACATGCAGTCCGATCTGACGGAGCAGAAGCGGCTATGTTATGCAAACTAAAATCGCACAAAACCAGAAAACAAACACAAGTGAAAGGGTGAATGTCACAAAAACACATTCAGGTCACATTCCAGAATCAAAATAAATATATTAAAAAAATAATATTTTAAATTAAATTGAAGCCTATTTTTGGGTCACTGAGATTGCTTGCATTGTGACAATATTTTTTAGGACAATTAAGCATTTTCATCCATAATTCTCATTAGTAAATTAGTAAAAGTAAATTATGGATGAAAAATTTAAATTGTAATAATTATTTATTATTATTTTTTAATTGTTTGATTTTTATTTTTTTTGCATGAGAATTTCAGAAAAAATGGCTTCGTTATTATGACCATTTCACTTTAAATAATTATTAATTAAATACCCTTTTAAAAAAAATCATATTTCTGTCTTGTTTTCAAAATAAAATTTTTGAATTTTGTTTTTGGGGTGATATATGACCTGAATTTTTTATTTGTATTTTTTATTTTTTTGACATTCACAAAAAAAAAAAAAAAAAAAAGTACTGCAAAACCAAAGCAAAGTAAAGCAGAAGAAGCCCTTGTGTGCAGGGCTGACTGTAGGATATATGATATGATGCACAAGCACTCCAATTGATCGATGTTAGCGAAGAGGTCAGCGACGGATGCGCCAAAACCCTCGTTAGTTCATGCGAACCGGTTTTATGACTCAAATCACTGGCCTTTTAATTCATAAACACTACAAAATGAAAAATGTTCGTTGAGTCACAAGCTTGACATTAAAGTCACTCGTGCTTGACCCTTCCCATTCCTGTGATCAGCTGTCTGTCTATATGATGCTGTGTAGTGCTGTCATTGACGTGTGTGTATTGCTCTGCTGGAACTCATCTCTGTGTGTTTTACCTTACAAAACATGTAGCCTGACTCCACATCGCAAATCTAAGGCCAAAGCTTCTGTCATCCCTTATCATTAATCACATTTTAGGTGAATTGCACTCGGTTACTGTTATCTGTTGTTTTGCTGGTCAACTGGTAAACAGTGAGAGGATGCCGAGTTCACACTGCACTGGAGGGCGTCACCAAAATCAGCAAATCCAGATTAGGAAGTGTAAGCCTGAGCCAATCAGAAGGCTCCAGCCAAGTCTCTCCATCCAATCACACGCGTCTGACATCATCCAGGTTATATGTCCGTTTCAAATGTCCCTTTTCGATGATTTCAATTTCTGAATAGAGTTCTGACTAGGAAGAGATGGATTTCCTCACCATGGCATATGACTGGCGGATGAACAAATTAAAGGAAGGTAGACGGGATTGGTCTATATGCTGGATGTCTCGGGAACACGACGAAGATGTAGGTTTGTCGTTCCTTTGTTTGGTTCTCCGAGCTGTCCAGACTGGCAGGGTAATGCTGAAGTCTTCCAGATCCCTCATCGTTTGGGGGAATGGTGTGTGTATTTGTGCGTGTGTTTGTGTGTGAGAGAGACTTTACAGGGGGGCGTGTGGGAAAGTTCCATACTTAGCTTTGTGACTCCATTTCCAGTTTTCATTGTGGATTTGTGTCTGTGTGGTTTATGAAAAGTCTCGTCAAAGGAACCATGACTGAAAGAAAAGGAAAGAAATGCGAGTCATTTTAAAAATAACCTTAGTTAATATGTTTCATAACCACATTTTAAATGACTGAGTAAATGAGTTTTCTATCCAATTCCTCTTAAAAATATAGAAATTGTTTGCTCAAACAGGGAAATTCATGTCCTAAAACTTTCTCTCTTCTATTGAAATTTTTTTTTATCAGAATTTATTTGATGTTAAAAGTGTGCAATATGTGAATATACACAGACTTGCATGAGATTTGAAATATACAGTGGACGGATTTGAGGGGAGAGTTTTCAGCAAATAATGACTGTGTTCAAAAGTTTGGACACAGTTTTGAGTATAAATTTAATACTTTTATTCAGCAAGGATGCACTATATTGATCAAAAGTGACAGTACAGACTTTTATAATGCCGGTAAGCAAGGTTTTCACCAAAAAATTAAGCAGTAATATATTAAAACAGTTAAAAATATTAACTGTTTTCAACCTTGCTAATAATAATGTTTCTTGAGCAGCAAATCAGCATATTAGAATGATTTCTGAAGGATCATGTGACACTGAAGACTGGAGTAATGATGCTGAAAATTTAGCTTTCCATCACAGGAACAGAAAACATTTATTTGAAATTAATAATTTTTCACATTTATTTCTGCCGTTTTGATCAAATAAATGCAGCCTTGGTGATAATAAAATACTTTTTTGACCAACTTTTGAAAGTTGGTAAAGGCAGAAAGTCATGTGGTTTTGGAACGACATGAAGGCATGAAGTGTATGAAAACACTTCAAAAGAATGTTTACTGTTGAGTGAACTATTCCTGACAGTTTGACATTTTTATCAGTGCACTGTGACAGTTCTCAGAATAACCACTAGAGTACAGTGGACACAATATAAACACACACTACTACTACAGACCAGCTCAGAAATCTCAGTGTCACTGCTTCCCCCGGCAAAATGAATGCTTAAACAAAGCTAACATTGTCCCCTGCTGGTTTTAGTATGGTATCTAGAGAGAAATACTTGACTTAAGAAGTTCGCTGATGTTTGACTCACTAAAAGTTCTAAAAAAAAAAAACCTGTGGATCCCTGCGGGACTTATATTATCTTTCTGTCTCTTTCTCGCTGTAATCCTCAGTAGTGGTGTCCATCCATTTTCTTAAGTTGTCTCCTGTTAACTACCTATGACATCATGTCTGGTTGCTGAGGGCAACCAGACAGTCGGGACGTGACACCCTCTCTCTCTCTTTCCTCAGTATGTCAGACTTTCTCTCTTGCATAGAATCGCATGTTAAAACTACTTTTAACCCATGTGAACTAGACCAATGCTCAGTCCGTCACAGCACATCCATCTGAAATATGTAAAAATGGTTTACTCATCAGTCAGAGGATAGTACAAATGACCCTCGCTGAACAACTTTTCTCTTCTAACAACTTTTTCCCTCAGTGGAAATGTTGTAATCAGAAGTTTACTAGGATGCATCTAAGTCTTTTTTTCCCTCCAGAACTCCATGTGGCGGCATACAGTGTGGAATATTCTTTGCAATAAGCCACCAAGACAAGAACACAAACCAAATCTAATAGGGTCTTTACATTTTTGTGACAGGTGGTGTTTAACCAAGAGATGGAGACTGGCTAATCTCATATACATTAGAGCTGCACATTAATCTGTGCTGTCATTCAATAATTACAAAGCTATAGGTAAAATAAATGTATTATATCTTTAGTAAGATACCATTAAACACTACCATTTAAAATTTTGGGATTTTATTTTTTAAGAAATTAGTACTTTTATTCAGCAAGGATGCATGAATTTGATTAACCTGCCATTAGCAGATGAGGCAAAAAGTACATTTTGGACGCTGCAAATGTGTAAATGTATATGCTGGACTTTATGACAGAAAAAAGAAGACACTGTAAAGTCATACTTACTTTCTTACATAATAAATCTGATGAATCATAAGACATTTGGTTTTGGAATCAGTGAGGAGGAGGAGGAAACAATTGTTTCCATGTGTACGGTCTTATTGTTAGTGCTTGTGGTTTTTGTAGCTGGTGCGAGTGGGAACACAGCCACAAAATCCATTTGAGATGATCAGCGTGTCCCTCAGCAAACCCCCAGAGAGCCGCTGACTGCTACCAACCACATGCACTTAACAACGCTCAGACCCACAATACTCGCTGATCAAAAACACCCGATTGATGGATGGACTGAAAAGGCTGCTATTTTCCATTTAAAGAAATATTCTAGGGTATTTTCGACTTAATGTCTACGCACCACATCTTTAGCATGATGTTGTTGATGAGCACAGACTCCTCCCTCAGCGTGTATAAACAAACAGGACATGTGTTTACAGTAAATACACTTTCAGTGGAAGCCTACCAGACAAACAGGCCGAGGGTCTGAACGCAAAAATGTGCAGCAGCTCGTATTTGTGTTTGAGTGAAATAGAAATGAACAAAATGCTCCGCGGCTTGCTTGCTAAGCTTCAATTAAAACTGTATTTACTGTAAACATGTTTCCCATTTGATTATGCACACATTATCAGTGGTAAGCTAATCAACAGCATGCCACACATGTCCCTAAAGTAAATCTGCATGTATGCATGTACCTGAGTCTGCTGTGGGATGTTCAGAAAGTTGTCCCGTGATCCGATGCCGACAAACCTGTTGGAAGCTGTGGAGCCTGGCGCTGGGTATGCTGCTGGGACACACACACGTCTGTCAGCATTCACAGCTGTGATGTTTGTGTTTGTTTTGTAAAGATTTCAATAAGAAGCTTGTATTTTAATTACATTTAGTAAAATAAACAAGTGACTTGAAGGTGAAGTGCACATTAGCGGCACTAAATGGGATTGCAATCTGTTTGAGTGAATCAAGGAGTCAAAGTTTGGCTGGATAGCACTGGCCAATTAGCACCTGCTGGTCGATTACGAAACTACACAATTACAAGAGCAAACTGTCTAATTTAACATTCGAAAGTTCCACTTTACCAGTCAGTAACCAGCAGGAATGTATGGAACCCGTTTCCACCACTGAATAAAAAATAAAAAAGGTAATTGCGACTTTTTATCTCACAATTCTGACTTTTTTTCTCAGAATTGCGTGATATAAACTCGCAATTGCTAGTAAAAAAGTCAGAATTGTGAGCTCTTTTACCCCCCCTCAAAATTGGACTTTAACTCGCAATTGTTTATATCATGCAGTTCTGACTTTATAACTCACAATTGCGTGTTACAAAGTAAGAATCGCGAGATATAGACTCGCAAAAAAGTCAGAATTGCGAGAAAAAAAAGTCAGAATGGCGAGATATAAACTCGCAATTGCAAGAAAAAAAGTCAGAATTGTGAGCTATAAACTCGCAATAACCTTTTTTTATTTTGTATTCAGTGGCGGAAATGGGCTTCCATAGGAATGGGACATACAGACTGGAATTATTATTTAATATTAATTATATTAAAATGTTTTATTTCAAATGAAAAATATTCTTAAATATTAAACCTTGAATTCTAGTAGATGTTTTGATGCTGACCGATTGTTTTTGGAAACATAATGGGACTTTATGTCTTCTGCTTCCTTTAATGACACAGCTTAGGATATTCACTATTGAAAGGCTTGGCACTAAGAACCCATAATCAAACATAAGCAAGCGCACCAGCCAAAAAACTGTCATTGAGATGAATGGGAATGCTAATGGATAGATTTCTCTAGGTATTGTAGTCCTTCTTGGACCAATGGCAGACAGAATGAATGCCTGAAATATGTCTGAAATAATTTTTTTAATTCAGTTCTATGTCTGTCGCTGGTTGCACACAAATCTTTAACAGTAGTAAGAGTTACAATAGCATCAACCGATTTATAGAAAATGGATTACTTTCCTTGGAGTACTATAATAACTAAATTTGCATGCTCGGTATGAGCTCACACATTTGCGTTTCAATAAATGGCTGGTGCCATTTATTGATGCCATGAAGATTAAACTGCAGTTTGGGATCAAGGATATATTGTTCAGGTAAAAGTTGTGCAGGTGTGGGAGGGAGAATTTGAACAAAAAAAAAACGACAATTTTAAAAATTCAAACATTTTTAAATTCAATTTTATATTCAAATATTAAATTCAGGGCAGTTGTGCAGGAGTTGGGGTGGGGGTAATTTGAACTGAGAAAAAAAAAATCAGACTTTTAGTTGAAAACGCCAAAATGTAAAATAAAATTCAAACCTTTTTGAATTCACTTTCAAATTCAAATTTCAAATTCAGGGCAGTTTTGCGGAGTGGACTCCATGGGATATGAGGAGCATTTATATGTTTGCAGAAGTGTTTAAATGTGTTTGTGTGCATGTGATTTTCTTAATATGACTGAAAAAGGCTGCTGCTGTGTGTAAAAGCACCGAAAGATGGAAGGTAAAAAATGGAGGGATACTACAACAGGTTGAGACCGATACACCATTCTATAGATATGAAATGAACGAATGAGAAAAACACAGAAAGAAATAGAACATTCACAAGTGAGAATGGAAAAAAAAAGGAAGGGGTGATCTTCTCAAAGGTCTGCTCAACCAGGCTCCTCCTTCTGCCCACCCGCCCTGCTGACAGCACCCGACACACACACATCCCAAGCAAAGACCCACAACCCAGTGCCGCCGCTCTCACACACTGCCAGACACATTACAAATCCCTTCACCTGCACGTCTACACACATTTCCTTTTTGTATTTAGCTTGAAGTGTCAATGGAAAGGCGCTCTCGCTGAATGTGGGGCGTCATTTTTTGTTTGTTTGTTTGGAGTCCATGCCAGCTGCCCTGAATTTGATCTCTTGAAGGAAGAAAAGAAAGAAAGGAAAATGAAAAGTGAGAGTGATGAGGAGGGAGGCTGATCTATGGGAATGATTGGCTGATGTTCTTGCTTGGTTTCAGCCAATGAGAGGCAGCGGAGTGTCTCCATCTCCATTCAATTGCAAAAGTCAGTGACTGATTGCAATCGGATAAATAAATGAAAAAGCAGGATGAAAAGGGAATAGAATGAGAAAAATTAACAAAGAAAAAAGTCGGATGGAGAAGAGCAGGGCATCTAAAGCCAGAAATATACTTCACGCAAGTATGCAAACAGGAATGCATGATCTTTTACATATTATTAGTGTGTGTTATTATGGCATCAACAAATTTGGGTACTCAAGGGGGCACGAGAGTTTCCTTTAAAAAAGCCGGTTGTTTTATTATCCAGCTAAATATAAACATGTCAATAGTTTAACTACCTCAAATAACTTTGAGAAAACTGACCGTAAAAGATATTTTTACGCAAATGCCTGCGATACATTTTGAAACGCAGCTAGAACTATTTGCATACTTGTGTAGGGTATGTTTCGGGCCTAATGGTCAAAAGTCGTGGTTCTATCACTCAAAGAGTTGATGCAGCGGTAATGGGGCGTTTTCGAGGGCTCTGGTGGGTCTGGTGCTTGAGCGGACACTTACAGGGCGAGGCCGGGGAGCCGACTCCGCTCTCGGTGTGTGTGTGGCTGGGTTTGTGCTCGGGCAGGGGGAGGGGCATCGGCACCGGCCGCGCTACCGGAGGAGGAGGAGGTGGCAGTAAGAAGGAGCCGGGCAGTTTGTTCTGACCGCTCCCGTTAGGCTGCAGATACACACACACACACATACAGATGGTGAGGGGGTGAAAGAGGCACACGTGCATACACACACACACAGATACATGTGGAGGCGTGCAATCACAAAGGGTGAGATTGGAATGTTACAAACGTACAAATACATTCAAAAATTAATAAACATACTAAAGTTACTAAAGTGTCATGAAACATGACATTTTATTTCAGATCGGTTTCGAAAAATGCACCACTTTTCAGATCATTTTCAAGATACAGATCTACATCATATCCATACGATGAATCTTTGATTTTAAACCCAGAGGAAGAAAAACATAACATGCAATCATTGTAGACACTACCATATCTGTTTCAAAAGAGTGTTTTAGTGTTTCATGACACTTTGTATAACAAATGAGGCGATGAAACTGAAATCAAATCAAGATAAACGGAGACTGTCAAGTGTTAGATAATGAAGAGAAAGAGAAAGGAAGAGAGGAGTAAGAGAGAGGGACTTTAGCAGAGATGTGTGTCAGCGTGTGTGTGTGTGTGTGTGTATGTCCACTGGTGCTGTGTGAATCATGTTGGTGTGTGTGTGCGTGTGTGTGCACTACCTGTGCCCCCGGCTGCCCCGAGCCGTCAGCACAGACGAACTGGACGAACTCTTTGAGCGGGTCCTGATGGTGGTGATAGCGGATGGTGGGGTGGGTGAAGTATGGACTGGACTGCTGGATGATGGAGGGAGCAGGAAAATGAAGGGCAGAGGCTGAGGCACGCGGACTCCCTGAGAAAGAGAGAGAGAAAGAGTGAGTAAAGTGTGTGAGAGACAGTGTAATGTACTATTAGAGATATTAGAATTTGTGTGTGCTCATATAAACCTAAATTCTTCGACTTTGTCTCTCTTTAAATGATGTCCTAACCTTAACAGAATAGCTCACAAAAAAAAGTAACATTTTGACATTAAATTTTTTGACATTTATTCATCCTCATTTACACAGGTATTTTCCATACAATGAATGTGAATTGGGATTGGGGCTCCAAAAAGGAAGAAAAAGTGCCATAAAAGTCATTCACATGACTCATGTGCTACATTTTAAGACTTCTGAACTCATACTGAACTGACTTCTTAAAGGAAACCTCCTTAAAGACTCTCAATTTAATGTTTAATTAAAAAAATGGACTAATTAAATAGTCTGGGGTCAGTAAGATTTTTTTTAAATGTTTTTGAAAAGAAGTCTCTTCTGCTCACCAAGGCTGTAATTATTTGCTCAAAAATACAGTAAAAACTGTAATATTGTGAAATATTATTACAATTTGAATGAGCTTGTTTTCTATTTGAATATATTTTAAACTGTAATTTATTCCTGAGATGCAAAGCTGAATTTTCAGCATCATTACTCCAGTCTTCAGTGTCACATGATCCATCAGAAATCATTCTAATATGCTGATTTGCTGCTCAGGAAACATTTCTTATTATTATCAATGTTGAAAACAAATGTGCTGCTTCATATTTTTGTGGAAACTGTTTTTTTCCCCCAGGATTTTTTGATGAAAAGAAAGTTCAAAAGAACAGTATTTTATTTGAATCAAATCTTTGGTAAATTATTTTATTGTCACGTTTAATGAATCTAATGCATCCTTGCTGAATAAAACTGACCCCAAACTTTTGAGCAGTAGTGTGTGTTTTCAGAAGAATGGACTACATTAATAGTGCCTTTTTCTTTTGTCATTTGTGCACCCTGATAGCTCCAGTCCCCATTCACTTCTACTGTATGAAAAAGAGCAGCTTGGACATTCTGCTTAACATCTATTTTTGTGATCCACATAAGTCATACAGGTTTGGAACAATATGAGGCTGAGTAAATGTACAATTTTCATTTTTAGCTGAACTGTTTCTTTAAATGCCATTTTCACTATACTCTTTTTCCTCTTTATCTATCTCATCCTGTCCTTCTTTTTTGTCTATCTCCAACTCCCTCTTTTTTTTTTTTTTTTTTTTGGCTTCTGCTCTTGTCCAGTATGACCCTGTCCTCCTGCTGCTTTTCTCTAGCATCGTTTATGAATGTTTTAACCTGTTCAGATCCAGTGTATGTTCTAACGTACACCATCTTTCTCCGGTGTTTGTATGTATTATACTGCAAAACTGCTTGACATGGTTTCAGTATACATCCTACAAAATTTGTGCCATCTTCACCAAAATTATTATTTTCAGACCATGCCTGACCAATGTTGTAGAATGACTAATACGTCTGTAACAGCAGTAGACATCTGACCAATGCTCATGTAATGACATTCAACTTTGTGTCTGTTTGGTGATATGACATTGTAGGTGGCATAGTAATAAAAGGAAATACATGAGCAGGTCATTGTAAGTGTGCAGGTTTGAATATAACCCTTGTTATTGGACCTTTGTTTAAGCTGTCAAATGTATTAACAGTTATGTTTTAGATTAATATTCTTCCAGCAATGAAATTCAAAATCAATGCATATATATTTATTTATTTAGGTTACACTCAATTTAAAGGTGGCCTTGTTAAAGTGTAGCTAATTATACAATGAAGCACTGATTAATTAACAATATGCACTTACTATTGCTATATATTTGCGGTTTAATTTTCTGTTTTATATATATATATATATATATATAATCTTATTATTTTATATAATTGTATGTTTTTTTCCCCCAGGATTTTTTGATGAAAAGAAAGTTCAAAAGAACAGTATTTTATTTGAATCAAATCTTTGGTAAATTATTTTATTGTCACGTTTAATGAATCTAATGCATCCTTGCTGAATAAAACTGACCCCAAACTTTTGAGCAGTAGTGTGTGTTTTCAGAAGAATGGACTACATTAATAGTGCCTTTTTCTTTTGTCATTTGTGCACCCTGATAGCTCCAGTCCCCATTCACTTCTACTGTATGAAAAAGAGCAGCTTGGACATTCTGCTTAACATCTATTTTTGTGATCCACATAAGTCATACAGGTTTGGAACAATATGAGGCTGAGTAAATGTACAATTTTCATTTTTAGCTGAACTGTTTCTTTAAATGCCATTTTCACTATACTCTTTTTCCTCTTTATCTATCTCATCCTGTCCCTCTTTTTTTGTCTATATCCAACTCCCTCTTTTTCTTCAGTCTTTCTTTTTGTGCTTCTTAATCTCATTAGGTACTGGGCAGGAGCCAGGCGCTATGGGGTGCCACCAAACACACACACACACACACACACACACACACACGCGTGCGCGCAAACACACTCATAAACGCCCTCACACACACAAACAAAAACGGTATCTTCTCAATCTCCACAAGACTTATTCATCACTCACAAAAGCAAACCACAGTATCTCTTTCACAACAGCAGCCAACATCCATCCATATCTCACACAAACGCATTAGAAACGGCAGCGAGATGGTCTTTCTCATGTGCATGCAGTCTGCCCTCGTCTCCCAGCCTAACGCAAACCTTGCTTTTTCCACTGTCTCGACTCTACATAAACATTCTAACCAGAAGCGTCTGCCGGAGAAAAACTTCCATAGTCACACGCACGTATAATCCATTTAAAGCCGCCGCTCTCTGTCCCGCTGACCTTTACTTGATTAGGGCTCGCCGGCTGCAGCCGGACCCGAACGGATAGCAATTCTGAGCTTTTCCCAGGGCCATTGGATGGGATTAAACATCCGGGACGTCAGGGAGAACACGGGAGGGAGCTCTGAATTGCTCTCCTTTGGGTGGGAATGGAGACGTTTTGAGCGGCCTGCGAGACTGCGGTCGTAATGCCTCTGAATATCATCGTTTTACTGACGGGATTTTCATGGCACTCCGAATGCGCCTGCCAAGAAGAGCCCGATAAGAGCACCCCCCCCCCA
>NW_015537995.1:226806-235197 GCF_001515605.1 Sinocyclocheilus anshuiensis
GCCTGCCAAGAAGAGCCCGATAAGAGCCCCCCCCCCCCATCATCACCCCCACATGCACATGCTCTCCTTCACATTTTGTCCTGTGCCAACATGAATGACAGCATGACTGAATAACAAGCAACATGCTCGCTGGCTAATTTTAAAAAACGGAGAGAGCGAAACGTAGTTTTTATATATGATTCTCTTGGTCACTCATCTGTTACGCATTGGGAAGCTTTCTAAACGTTCCCTCATGTCTTCCCCCATTTGCGTCTCCATCCCTCTCCTTCTCTTTTCTTCAACCGCAAATAGTCTCTGGTAATTCACAAGGAAGTTGAAATGAGAATGTTTGAAATGAGAACGAATCGCGTCTCTGACATTCAGATGAGAGCTCTGCACACTATTGTTTAATTGTTAAACAAGCACCGTTCATCACAAAGAGTAGTACGAGTGTCCTGGGAATGGAGGAAAATGTCACATTACAGCTAATATGTTTAGTAGGGATTCTGGTTCCAATTTGATTCTTTTAACAATTCCGCTTCATTATCGATTCTTTTTAGGAATTCTGAACAGTAAATTTTTGTGGAAAAATAAAAACGGTTCTTCCTGCATTTACTGCCCTCAGCAGCTTGTTGCCAAATTATCAGATAATTTAAGATTTCAACAGAACAGACATAACAAATCAGAAATAATTTAATATGATTCTTGCAAAAGGCTTGAGTTTATAGTTTAACGCTAACTGAAATAAAACAAAAAATAGTCTTAAAAACCTTAAGAACAACATAACCGTATTCTTCGGTGTATTGTGGAGTCAGAGACAATTAATTAATAACTTGCAATTCAGAATTGATTTTTTTGATTCACTAAAAAGAACCGACTCATAAGAGTCACTCATAAGGCTACACAGATTTTAGTAGCAAATACAGCTAAACAGTGGTGCGAGAAACACTGTCATAGTATTTTAGTATGGTTTTCGTCCACACCGCACATTCATCAACTGTTAAAGAGAACCAAAATTCATTAAAAATCGATTCTTTAACCCAAACAAGAGTTTCAAACTCCACTGTATGTGCACAGGATTTCACAGAACATCTTCTACATGATATCTTCTATGATGAAATGTAATAAAAATGTAGGTCACACATTCGAAGAAACATGAGAAACCATCCAGAAAAACACACTTGAGAAATGGAGGTAAAAGCTGTGGATGAAATGATGAGAGAAGAGAGGAAAAGATGGAGAGCAAGAGGGAACGTGGATGGATGGTGTCGTTCATGAACTATGGCAGCTCCTTACTCTCTCTGTCTCTCTGCCCAGCCAATCAGAGGCCTTCATCAATAACTTGCCACTGTTTAGAGCCAATCAAATGCCACTGAGGGCAATTTTGGACTAGTGTGGTGCCATAATGGGACTTTTGGACCAATCAGAAGCCTACACTGCAATCTAATACTTAAATCCCTCCTTTCCCCCTCCGTTCTGTCTCTCTCTCTCTCTCTCTCTCTCTCTCTCTCTCCCTGCTGGAGTGTGTCTGTCTCACCTGGTCTCACGCCTGCCAGCATGGGCAGCGGGTGGTGTGTGAAGGCCATTCGGGGGGACCTCGTCTGTGCTGACAGGGCGCTGAAATCGAATTTCCCCGCTGGCTTCTTTAGAGACCCAGGAGAGGACAGGCCTGCCAGAAACCACACGTCAACAACAACAACAGCAGCAGGGCACAGCACACACCAATCAAACACTCGCTGACCATCTCAACTAACTAACTCAACTACTCCTTAAATGATCATTGTTTCACAGAATTTTAACAACAAAAAAGTTTATATTTTATATAGTTTATATTTTTATATTAGGTCATTTTTGGATAATCCAGTGAATTAAATAAAAGATACTTCATATTAGATTATGTTCTCCAGTTCTTTGGAACTTGATCAAATAGTTCTTATATTTTTTAAATAAAAATATTAATAATAATTGATATTTTTGCTATAACTTTACCATTTTTTATATTTTAATTACTATTTGCTAATGTCAATTTTCGAATAATCTAGTAAATAAAACAAAAGATACTTCAAAATATTTTATTATTTTCCCTATTTATTTGGAACTTGAGTTCTACAAGTTCTAATATTTTCAATATTTAAAGTAATATTTTTCATTTAAAAAAGTTTTATCAGTGCAAAAACAGCTTCACATTACAAAACACTCTGAAAACAGTGTAATTAATATTATCAAACTGATAGTTCTGACTCTAAAATCTGATTGGATGAACCACACTGCAAAATATCTGATATTCACACACCTGTGAACAAGTTGCGACATTGCTTGCCAAGCATAAACAACTAAACTCAGCCTTTAAAAAACAAGTTATTCCTCATCTTGACTTGTTTAGGTCACGTTCTGATTTGTATTTTCACATTCCTTTGCCGCCCTTAATGTGTAAATACCGTAAAGCAATCCTGTCCACAAATAGCCTGAAGCTGTACAAATGTTGACACATTTCTACCGTCGCAAAATGTGCATTATATAGCGTCATACCACCCAACCGTAGTCTTCTGTAAGTGTTCCTTAACTATTAAATTAGCAACACCTCAACTGGTTCAATCCATCACCAGAAAGATGAAAGAGAGATGAAAATAACATGAAAAGGTGAAAAATTGCAGGAGAAAGTGATAACAGAGCAGGGATGGCTCATAATTGGAAGATAACCAGAGTCCTCCTGGCCCCCATTGCTCAGTGTTACTCATACACACACACGCTTAAACTTCACTTCAGTTTGATGCTATTTTTTCCTCTCTACATTACAAGGCATTAAATCCCATTTCAGCTTAATTCCCCTTTCTCAGTTCACTTTCGAGTGCATTTGTTCTCGCATGTGTGTATGTGTGTGTGTGCCAGAGAGAACACCCGTGTGTGTGGGAGTGTGCAAATGCATGTGAAAGTGTTAAGTCTGTATATGTATATTTATCACAAAATGTGTACACATACACACAACACACTCTCGCCTCCTGCTTCTTTTGAAATAAGAATTTGATGTACTATAAAAATAATATATTCAAAGATTCTCAGTGCAAAACATTTATGAAAACTTCTATTAATGCCAGCTAGTTCATTTTTAAGCTTTATTTACTGTACATATATGTTTGGGACCCTCTGACAACATCTGGCATGTTTGAAATTAATAGTGCACTTAAATTTCCATTTATTAATTAATTCGATTTTTTTATGTTTTTGAAAGAAGTCTCTTACACTTATCAAGGCTGCATTTATTTGATAAAAAAATACAGTAAAAACAGTAATATTGTGAACTATTATTACAATTTAAATTGAACTGATTTCTATTTGAATATATTTTACAATGTCATTTATTCCTGTGGCTAAAGCTGAATTTTCAGCATCATTACTCCAGTCTTCAGAGTCACAGGATTCTTCAGAAATCATTATATGCCGATTGGCTGCTCACAAACCATTTATCATCATCAATGTTGAAAACAGTTGTGCTGCTTTATATTTTGTGGAAACCATGATACATTAGATTTTTTTTTTTTTTCCAAAATTCAAAAGAACAGCATTTATTTGAAATAGAAATCTTTTGTAACATTATAAATGTCTTTACTGTCGCTTTTTGGTCAATTTAATGCATCCTTGCTGAATAAAACTATTAATTTCTGTAGAAAAAAAAAATTATTTTGAACGGTAGTTTATGATATAAACGGTATATTAACTGTAAACTGGATTATGTAACCCACTGGTTAACAGTGTAAGGGTCAGAGGAAGGCGGGAAAAAATGATTGTGCAAAACAAAATGATACTTCTGGTGCTGGAAACCTCTGCATAAATATACATAAGAAAAAAAATGAACCACTTAAAAAGCCCTTTTCTTAAAAATGTTCAAAAGGTTTGAAATGAAAAGCATTGCTTCCTGATTATGACATTCACACACAAATGCAGAGCAGATGTCTCCCACTACTGTACATACACGGAAGCGCCATCTGGGACCAGAACACAGACTGAGAGTGTGTACGTGTGTATATGTGTGGCTAATGCGTGGACAGAAGGTGCACCTGTGTAGTGCATTTTCTCAGTGTTTGTTTGCGTGTATGTTGCTTTTGACTTCGGCTGTCCCATCTGGGCTCTTCTAACACTACTAGCTGATTGTGACCACAGCGATCATTTAGTTTAGTGTCTAACATAATGCCAAAGGCAAAAGCACCCATTGTTGACACTAATCCTTTCATATTATAATGAATAATACTGAGAATTATCATTAAAAATAACTTTAATGACGTTAAACAAAAAAGGTTATCAATAATGTGGGTGAAAAACAGACTAAACAAGCAACACACAGTCAACATCTGATGACCTACTGCCCTGACACTAACCTGTCTACTCCCACTACTTGTGCACATGTGTAAGTGTGTGTAGTATGTATTCTAACCATGGTAAGGAAACTGCACACCATCATTCTCATGTTTTATCTTCCTCTCTTGAACACTCGTCAAATGGTGCTGCACTGCAACTGGAGAAGGGAATTATTAACACGAGAGGAGAGAGGAAGAAGGTGAAAACATTGTGTTGAGATCATGAACATAGTGCAATTTATCCCTTTTGCACTGATATGAAACTGATACCCAGTCTGGCCCCATTCAACACATTTCTACTGAAGAAAGATTTCAGTTTCAATTTTAGACACCTTAAACGGGCTTCTCGATGGTCTTATATCAGAAACCACTAGCATCAGTGCCTGCCATGCCAATATCGCTCCTATTACAGAATAATTAATTGGGATCATAGAACTCTATTAGTGCTGCACGATAAATCGCATGCGATTGTCATGCGCATCTCGTCAGTAAAGCCGGTTCTGTGATTAGCAGTAAATCTCCCATCACATGCTTTCAGATGGAGTGGCATTTAATACACAGAGCCGTAGATCACTGACAAGCTACGCAATATCACGTTCATAATCGCAGATGAATCGCCTTCGATTATGAACGCGATATTGTGTAGCTTGTCAGTTTAATACGGCTCTGTGTATTAAATGCCGCTCCATCTGAAAGCACGTGTTGGAGATTTACTACTAATCACAGAACCGGCTTTACTGATGAGATGTGCAAATCGCATGCGATTTATCGTGCAGCCCTAATTTACTGCATATTTTTTTCCATGTTATATTTCATTTATTGAATGACATTTGGTTCCAATAACAGTTCTTGCATGGTTTTTAAAATCAAATTTAAGTCTTTAGAAACCTGTTCTTAGTCTTTCCGTCCTGTGACGGGATGGCCCATAAAGAAGCTACAAAAGTTTACACTGAATTAAAAAAAGGTTACATCCAAATGCAGGACTTGAAATACACTGAGACTCTTATTTTGAAATGTCTATGATTTGCTAATTCCAGCTACTATTTAATCTACAACATATTATAAGCAAAATAAAGTAAACATTGTCATAACTCATCAACAGTAGATCATAAACAATCTATTGGCATAAGTATGTGGTATTCATTGACTGCAAACTGCCCTGTAACCGCAATCCTGCAGAATGCACAACAGTGCCAAGTTTTGACTTTGAACTTGCAGTTTAATAGTTCAATTCCCCAAATTTAAGACCTCTTAAATGACTCCTGCTATATCATTTAAGACTTTTGTGGCCTTAATTTTGATAAAACTAAATTTAGGACATTTTAAGACTTTTTAAAGGAATAGTTCACCCAAAAATGAAAAGTTGCTGAAAATTCACACTCAGCTCATCCAATTACGGACTCAAATTTTGGTCAGAAGCAATGGTTTAAAACACATTAATGATGGATTTCTTTCCAACAAACATGCTTTTCCCTTCATAAGATGTTAATTGATGGACTGGAGTGGTGTGGATTATTGTGATGTTTTTATCAGCTGTATGGACTCATTCTGACGGCACCCATTCACTGCAGAGGATCCACTGCTGAGCAAGTGATGTAATGCTACATTTCTCATAATCTGTTCCAGTGAAGAAATAAACTCATATACCTCTTGGATGGCCTGAGGGTAAGTACATTTTCAATTTTGGGTGAACAATTCCTTTAAGCAGTTGTTGGGACCCTGTTTTGAACACCATATGTTTATGGATATTTTATGTTGTACCGTAGTCATTTATGTCTTTGATCGGCTCTCAGGTCAGTAGAAATGTAGGCTGTTTTTTTTAAGATGACTGCTACAGTATCACAGATCCCACAGCCGAGACCAGACTCCGGTATCAGCACCATTTCAGTGTAAAAGCCACATTCATATGTACATGTGATGCTCACCTGCATCGACATCATTCGGCCAGCCGCTGGACTGGGAGCTGGTGCCGGCTGGAGAACGACTGTAGAACACGTCATCGACAGGACTCTCCATCTCACTGTCATCTATAGACTTACGCTTATTAGAGCTACAGAGAGAGACAGAGAGACCAAGACAGGGGTTAATCAATATCCCTGTGACAGCTTCCTGTAGACAGATAGAGAGAAAAACAAAAAAAGTGCAGAAATACAGAAGATTGTGACAGACCTCCGAGGAAGACTGGCGTACAGCTCCACCTCAGACCTACAGAGCAAGAAGAACAGACAAAGGGGAAACAGAAGGAAGGACAAAAAGGAGAGCAAGACAGATCAAATTTCCACTGAAGAGAGACTGAAACAGGCATGAAGAGCAGGCTATGGGTGTATGTGTGTTCACCTTGTGGATGGAGGAGAGGCAAGTGAACGTCTGCTGAGTGCTACTTGGTTGATATTGTAGTAACTGGGACTTTCCAGATCCGCAAGAGAGAAATTAGGACCTGACGCTGTTGCAACAGGGGCTGCGGAAGAGACAAACATGTTGAAGTTTGAACTTCAGAAAAAACTACGAAACTCTTAGACTGATTAAGAAACAGTAACCTAACAAATCAGAATATCAAATTAGCAATTTGAGTCAGCCATAATAACTTCAGTGAGCGGGTGATTTGGTCTGTTTACCAACCTGTTCCACTGATTCACTGATAAGAATTCAACAATTAAGCGATTTGATCATGAATTGGGCAAAGCAAAAAATGTTTTTTTTTTTTTGTTTGTTTGTTTTTTTGCAGTGTGCTGTTCATTTAAGAAAACACTAGCATGTGTTACAGTACTTACTCTGAGACACTCGTACCAGCTCGGCTACGTTCCACACCCCTGAAGTCACAAAGCAGTCCTGAAAACTCAGATGTCCTGCAGAAACATTACAAATTCACATTCCTCACCCAACTGATATCTGGGCTCTGTGATAAGAGACCAGTACCACATGCATCCAGCATCAAAATCGAATGCGTAATTTATACAAAGACAATAATAACAAGTATCTTGTGTTTCAGACAGTTAATTGTAGTCTAACACTCTTGCTTGTGTGATTGCTGTACTCAAGTAGGAGGTCAGTAAGATTTTTATTTTTTAAAAAGAAATTAATATTCACCATGGATGCATTAAATTAATCAAAAACGACAGTAAAAACGTATAATATTACAAAAGATTTCTACTTAAAATAATATGCTGTTCTTTCTGAACTTCCTATTCATTAAAGAATAATGTTTTCAACATTGATAATAATAAGAAATGTGTCTTGAGCAGCAAATCAGCATATTAAACTGATTTCTGAAGGATCATGTGACACTGAAGACTGGAGTAATGATGCTGAAAATTCAGCTTTGCATCACAGGAATACATTACATTTGAAAATACATACAAACAGAAAACATTTATTTTTAATTGTAATATTATTTTTTTAAAACATCTTACAGACTTCAAACTTTTGCATGGTATTACAGTGTATAAGTCCGTGTGCTATATTTTTCTCACCGTTTGCTGGGGGTTTGATGTCCGACTCTCCTTGTTGATTGGAATTGTCTGATTGCCCAGATTCTGCATTGAGAAACAGAGAAAAGATGCATATAAATGGCAGAAAATGGCTCTTATTCAATTACTACTGTTGGAATTGGATTGTTCAGTGATGTTTAGGCACTTGGATACAACAACACTGTGAGCAGATATTTGTTGAGCCGTGTGAACACGAGAGAGAGAGAGAATGAGAAACGAGTGTCTGAGTACATATGCATGAAAGTGTGCGTTATCAGCACAGTTTATGGCAGGCTGCGTGTGCATGTGTGTTTGTGGAGGGGTTTATCGGGCGGCTGTAGGGGATAAGGGGACACACTGGGGCTCATGCCAGCATGATTTGATAGAGTGTGTAGAGATTAGGACAAATACACTTGCACAAACAAAAGAACAGCAGTCTGAACAGAGGAGAAAGAGCAAGACGGTTTCTTTTTTCTCTACATTTAGCGTGTTGTCTCCATCTCTCTCTCTCGCTTTCTCTTTCTCTGGAGTCCTGGCAGCCATTTTAGTCTTTGGCAGCCATCTTAGTATTGGCGGTGCACACACATTCCTGC
>NW_015537995.1:235313-246713 GCF_001515605.1 Sinocyclocheilus anshuiensis
TGCTAGCTGACGACACACACACACACACACACACACACACACACAGAGAGATAAACATAGGCCCAAACCCATGAACAAGGCTGGAAAATGTGTACAGTAGGTTGTGTTTCACATGGCATACAGCATCCCAGTCCTGTTTGAGCTCACCGATGCTCAGACTGAGAGTAAAAGCGCTGCCACAAAGAGTCCATAAGTCATTCAGTCTCAATGAGTGTTGGAGATTTTCCGCGAGATGAGCACCAGCTACCATTTGAATTCGAAAGAAGCCCAGGCTGGTGTTACTCTTTCAAAAGCATCAAATATTTGTCATTTTGGAGCTTGGCAGCTGCTGTCACACTTTCAATTATCAATATTTAAAAAAAAGAGCAGCTGGGATGTTCTTCAAAATTTCACCTTTTGTGTTCCATGTAGGGAAGAAAGTTGTACATGTTTGTAAGCAAATAATGACAGAACTGACTTGTGAACTTTGTGATCTTTTGATACAGTGTCAAAAGTTACATATACAGTGGTGTGAAAAAGTGTTGGCCCCCTTCCTGATTTCTTTTTTTTTTGCATGTTTGTCACACTTTAATGTTTCAGATCATCAAACAAATTTAAATATTAGTCAAAGATAACACAAGTAAACATAAACACTTTTTCACACCACTGTACATACACAGATTGGTGCAGACTGTAAACACTGTAACTGATTTCACCAACACACAAATTACCAAAAACATATTCATACTATATGTACTGTTCATCTAGAGCAGCTTCATGCTCCTATTGTTTCTGAAGGGGCATCGCTACCAGTCCTGACTCTCCAAGTGTGCTCTAGTAGGTGAGAAAAGACAACCAAAAGGGGAAAATACTATTTGAACTACTTCTAACTACTTCTGTAACGTGTTAGGTCATTAAAACCCCCAACCTTACTTTATTATTACAAATAAAAATAACTTTTTTTCTATTTGAACATTTTAAAATGTAATTTATTCCTGTGATCAAAGCTGAATTTTCAGCATCATTACTCCAGTCTTCAGTGTCACATGATCCTTCAGAAATCATTCTAATATGCTGATTTGCTCAAGAAACATTTCTGATTATTATCAAAGTTGAAAACAGTGATACATTTTTTTCAGGATTCTCTGATAAATAGAAAGTTCAAAAGAACAGCATTTATTTGAAATGGAAATCTTTTGTCATTATTGTCACTTTTGATCAATGAAATGTGCCCTTGCTTAATAAAAGTATTCATTTCTTTTAAAAAATAATTACTGACCCCACTGTGTGTATAATTTTCTTTTTGCAAAAATTTTTAATTTTGTTTCTGTTATTTTAGGTAAAATGTTATCTTGATATGCTTTTAGAATAGAATAGAATAGAATAGAAACTACTACATATATTGTAGAAACTTCGTGAAAAGCTCTATACAAATAAAGTTGAATTGAATTGAATAGAATAGAATAGAATAGAATAGAATAGAATAGAATAGAATAGAACAGAATAGAACTTACATTTTTGAACAGTAGTGTAAAACAAGCAAATGTGCTACTAAATTTCATAGGCAGTTATTCTCATGCATTTTCATTTCATAGACATTTTGTTCCATAGAAAAAGTTACTTGTTTAGAGCGACATGAGAATTTTTCATTTTCACAGACAGAATAACCTTTAGAACAGTGGTCACCAACCTTTTTAGGCCCAAGATCCCTGACCTCGGCCTTTATGAAAGACAAGATCTACCTATTGAAGAATTGATAGAAAAAGACATCCCAGATTGTACTTCAAATTTGAGGCCTTTTACTTAGTATTTTAATTAGTGATACACCGATCATAGCTGATTCAGATTTTCTTTTCTTTTTCTTTTTTTTAACTAGCAAATTGGATACTGATACTGATTTTTAAGCAAATTTATTTATTGGCTATTTGCTTTATAACAAACAAACTGGCTTTAAACAAAAATATCTAGCCATTTGAAATTAGAGGCAACCACTGCATTTTAATCACGATCTGCACGGGCAGTTGTTTTTGATTTGATTTAGATTAATTTCAGGATTTAAAACAAAAACAGAATGGTCTGACTTTAGGTGTTATTTATTTGCTACATAAAACATCTGCACGTTTTCGCAATAAAACTACTCCGATCTCGTTTCGAGGGGGCTCCCCTGTAAAAATCGCATTCCAGGGGTAAAATACACGTTTTTCGTCGGGAATCTTCCAGTAAAATTCACATTCCAGGGACTAAATATCACATTATTGGGGTCGCTTCAACCCGCGGACATGAACAACAACCCGCGGCAACAGTGTTAAGTAGCCCAATTCCGCTGGAAAACCGCGGACTTGGCAACACTGCTTATGAACCGACCGCAATATAGCATTTCCTTGTTTACCGCTGTAAACAAAGCAGAGTTGCGCTTTATACGGAGGAGAAGAAAATGCCATTGCCATCGAAACTTTTCTCAAGACAGTTCCCTTCAGTGATACATTAATATAACCCCATACATGTAATGCATTTTTGTACTTATTTTACTTTTTTTTTTCGGGATCTACTGGGACAGTGATAAAGATCTACCAGTCGATCGTGATCGACGGGTTGGCGACCACTGCTTTAGAAGCTGTGACTTCGGTGTCATCCAAAAATGGTGAACTACAGTGAACATTATTTACTCACTCTCATGTCAGTCTAAGCATGTCATCTCTTTGACTTCCCATCTTATGTATTATTATTATTTTTTGAAAATCTTTTTTTTCTAAAAGAGCAGCTTATTCATTTTATAAAAGTGGGCCATTTAAATCATAACTCTTCTCAAGTCATAATGACAGCTTTGTGTGAGGAGTAGTGTTCTTTTCTTTTAAAATTATGTTCTTCTCAACAATTTTATTCACTCACAGTCTTTCCATCCGCTGCAGCTGTCAAATGAAATTTGGTGCACGTTGCATCAAGTTTAATGATTACAAGCGAGTAGATGTCCATACACGTTCTTTTTATTATAATGTATAATGACTTTAGGTGCGTGTATGCTTGTGCCTATAAAACGGATCTCTCTGCGTCTTTCAAACATGTCTCTCTTTTTCTGACCCAAACAGATGTTAAACCCCATACAGCCTCTTTTTCATCGCCCCCTCCCTCCATTCCCCTTTATCAGCATGCATTTGGGTTTCGCTTAAGAGGTTTAGCATTATGTTGCTAAACATTCTGACCTTTTTTTAATCCATAATGCTCTTAAAGTGTTCCAAAGCGCCCTAATCCCCTCCGCCTTCTCACTCCATGGCTCTCCGCACTCATTTATCAGCCAATAGTCATCATTCTCCGGCTTTCTTTCGGCTCTAATTATTTATTTCTCATCCTGAGCTCAGTGTCACGATGATGAGAAATATCTCATAGCTGGAGGACATCCGTATGCGTGCGGTACTGCGCTGTTACGGATCCTCGGGAGTTACAGAGTCAGCCGAGACAAACATCTGTCTGCACTTACACATGAAGAGCTTTGGGGAGCAGCTCAGCAAACGTAAACTCATCTGTGAGGTTATTTCATTAAAAGCAAGCTGTTTTTCAATGTGCATTTGTGTGTACATTTTTCTATGTATGCATGTGTAAGTCTGTGTATGAAGGAGCAGGTGTGTGAGAGCGGTTTCGGCACAGCCTGTCACCCATCTGTGTGCCCGTCTGCAGCCATAGTGTGCCAACACACACACACACACACACACACACACACACAGAGAGAGAGAGAATGGAGAGAGAGAGACACATGCACAGGCAGAGAGACAAGAGAAGAGAGCAGAAAAAATAAAGAAACATCTTTCACACATAAATCCAAGCGTCTCCATCAGTGTGCTGACATAAATAGCTTTAACACACACTCACACCAGCGTGCGACACCCTGGCTAAAGACGACGCGATTTGGGCTCTTTACAGGTTTTTGATTAGATGGGCACATCAGATCTCAAAGGAACCCCAGGAGGACCCTCGTCCACAAAGAAAGAAAGAAAGAAAGAAAGAAAGAAAGAAAGAGAAGTTGGAATAATAATGACTGTGTAACTCAAATCACTACAGAATAGGGATGTTATGTTCACTTCATTTATTTTTCCTAACCGACAACCGACGCTCGTTAACCGATTATTAACCGTTAACCGACAAGATTATTTTAAATTAGAATTGAATTAAATTAGAAAGGATAAGTGTCTGCGTCCCGTTGAAAATACTAAAATTTGTTTCCCGGGGATTAATTTTACATGCGCAAAAAGCAGCAAACAACAGAACATGAGGATTCACATGGTCATATCATATCACATCACGCACCTGCAGCGCTTCTGCCAGCGGAGAAAAACATCATAAAGCTAGGATATATATATATATATATTATAACGAATAAATAGGCCTATAAGAGAAATGTATTTTTACTTAAATAATAAATTAAGAAAATTAAAGAAAAACTGTGCAACAAGTAGCCTAGTATGCAGAGTTTCGGTTCATTTTTGTGCTGCGCAAAAAGGAAACAGACGGCAGAAGGCGGCATCCTATTTTTCTTTAGGCTTATTTTACAAAACCACAAAGATTTTTTTTCATTGCAAATGTACACAAATAATGGCAAACCTTTTACAATTCCGATTATCTTTGACTAAAAGTAGTTTCTTCCACTGTTAGAAGGAAAAAACTCAAGTGATTGCGCCGGCGCCGGAACGCGAGTGAAGTAGGCTACATAATAAATCATTTTTTGGCATTCAAATACATCGCGAATACGGAAACATTTGATTTTGTGTGGAATGAGAGACCCAACATTGGTTTCAGTTTCGTTTTAGCCTAAATGAATTCGTTTTGGCTTGTCGTTTATATTGCTTTAGCGTCTTTTATTTTTTAATTCTTGTTCTTTTCTAAATACTGTTAATTGAACGGATTTGTTGTGGAGTGAGGGGAACTAAAATAGCCTAGCTATGTTTACAGTGTTTATTATAATGTTTGTAAACATTTCGCGTCGGCATTAGGCCTATTTCGGAATTAAATAATAAAACTCGACTTATGTTTTTTTTTCTCTAAAAAACAAAACAAAAATTATACGTGTAGCGTATTTTAACCATGCAGCAAACCTTTTTAAATATTTAGATAAATTACTGAAAAAATAAATAAATAAATGACTTTTTAAACCATTTAACTGATTGTATTATTCGGGCAAAATTCTTACGGTCGGTTAACGGTTAACCAGTTAAAATGAACATCCCTACTACAGAAGTGAAAATAATCACCTAGAGATAGATAATAATTTGTTAAAAAATTTGAAATTAGAAAATAAAGATTCCAGTATACTTTTTTAAAAACCAAGAAAAAAAAATCAAGGAAAGAAAAATGTTTGCATAAAGTCAATTACATACTCTCCAACTGTTTTGATCAGTATTTTTTCTTTCTTTTTTTTTTTACTACTTCTACTACTAATAATACTTCTTTTCTCAGCAAGGATACAGTAAATTGATTTTTAAAAAATGACAGTAAACAGATATATAATTTTACAAAAATAAATAAATGCTGTTATTTTGAACTTTATATTCAAAAAGGAATCCTGAAAAAAGGTTTCCACAAAACTGTTTCTGTTTCTTGAACATCAAATCAGCATATTCGAATAATTTCTGAAGGCTCATGTGACACTAAAGACTGGAGTAATGATGCTGAAAATTCAGCTTTGCGTCACAGGAATAAATTATATTTTAAAACATATTCAAATAGAAAAGTTATTTTTAATTGTAATAATATTTTGCAGTATTATCGTTATTAAACATTTTTGAGCAAATAAACTGGAGGCAGGAGGTATTATTTAATATAACAAATACAAATCTTACAGACCCAAAAACGTTTGTAACAAAATCATACTTTCTTCATTTTATATCAATACTAACAATAGATTATTGTGACATTAGACTGGTGAAAATGAGATTTATTTGCAATATATATATATACAATACTGAGCCACTGAGTGGAGGAGAATTCTTAATTTCTATGAAATTATGTAAAAACCTGCAATAATGCAAAAAAGAAGACATAACTTTCCTTATGCTAAATACAATTTTGCATTCTTTTCTTTTGCTTTTGCACTGTTTTTGACCTGGACATGATTTTGCGAGGTTTACCCATCACAGGCTTTTTAAGTCTATTCTCATTCTGCCCAGTAGGGGGCTCCTGGGGCTCCTGGAAGTCAGTCATATAACCCAGAGCAAAAAGCCCTAGAGCTTTGGAGACAGCAGGTGATGCGATTTGGGCCATTTCAGGGCAGTCACAGGTGTGCAATTTCACATCAACAAACATCACCTTTCAGTGTCAATAAAAATAAACACAGTTTGTTGACACTTGTGGTTTGATCGCTGTGGTTGTCTTTCCCCACAGTACAACCACAAGTCCAATAAATGATAGTCATAAACACACTCTTATGCAATGCAAACAGAGAAATGCGCTGATAATGCTCCTCAGACTTACTATCTAATGCTAAATCTGGCCAGATAGAGCAGGATGTGCATCCATTTGTGTGTATGTGTGAGTGTGTGTCCTAGACAGGATGTGACTGTTAAACAGGCTTCACAATAGTTCACTGTGTGAAGGGCTACACAGGATACCAGGTATAAAACACACTCACACACACATTGGCATTTTAACCTGTATTACAACATTCAGAGCATATTTATCAACTATTTGTAGTGCATGATAACAGCTTGCATCATAAACTTCCAAGTTTGTACATAAAAATCTTGGTTGGTTTTAATGCTGCTTTCTGAGTCAATCTTTGCTATTAGTATTGCACACTCAAAGTTCATGATTTGAACAAATGCCTACCCCTAAGTATAATGGTGTGTTCCCACCAGACGCGAAGCGAATATGCGCATTGCGTCACTCACTCTAGATTACTCGCGAGATGTTTTTCATGTCACTTGCGCGAATAAAAACATAGCGTGACCAACCATGGTGGCGATAACTACAATCGCTGTTTTGTACCTGTTTTCAAAAAGTACCAAATACGATGGAAAGCCAAACGCCGACGTGTCTGGGTTCACAGCACCATCCAGAGGAGGATGAGTAACGTTAGGATCCTGCATTAATGTGTTACATTTTACTACTGTATATATACAGTGATATTACTATTATTTTTATTATTGATAGCAGCATCTCTGTAGCCATGCTAATAAAATACAACTACCACTACAACTGATTTTAATTGTTTTCTATGCTCCAGACCTATATAATAACAGACGGCTACAATAATGCTCTCTTCCATTGTCTGATTCAACTGGACGTGTCAAGAAGCTCTTTGCTGATTGCTGAGAACGCTTCATGCAAATTTTGCGCTCGAGTTGAAATTTTTTAACTTGCGTGGAAGATGCAATTGAGGCGAATATTGTGCGTTCGCAGCAAACGCGTCGCACATTTCACTTCATTCGCGTTGCCCGGCGCCAATTCACCTCTATTCGCATCTTTGCGTTGACTTTGTATGTAATCTACTCACGCGAATAATTACATTTGCGTCTGGTGTGAACACACCATTACACTTCAAACCTGAAGGACAGACCTGAGTCATATTGTCAAAATACCAAAATACCCTTAGCATTAGAATATTCTAGAATCTGTAAGATTTTTTTGTATTTTTTTTTTTGAAAGAAGTTTCTTTTGCTCACCAAGGCTGCATTTATTTGATCAAAAATACAGTAAATACTGTAAAATACTATTAGAATAAAAATAACCTTTTCAATTTGAATATATTGTAAAATGTAATTTATTCCTGTGATGTAATGCTGAATTTTCTGCATCATTACTCCATTATTCAGTGATCATTGAGAAATCATTCTAATATGCTGATTTGCTGCTCAAGAAACATTTATTTTTATTATAAATGTTAAAAACGGTTGTGCTGCTTAATATTTTTGTATAATCTACTTTTTCAGGATTCATCAATGAATAGAAAGTAAAAAACAGCATTTATCTGATCTTTTGATCAATTTAATGCATCCTTGATGAATAAAACTATTAATTACAAAAAAAATCTTACTGAGCCCAAACTTTTCAATGCTAACGACACCCTATCATCATAGCGGTGAGTTTTGCACAGGCCAGCACTCTTGATCTTCAGAAAAATGTACAGATCTTTTTGGACAGTGCCACAGAGATCCACCGAACTGATCATGTGATATAAAAACGCCACTTTGTGCCACAGAAAGAGAAAGAAAGTGATACAAAGAGAAAGAGCCCGAAGGAGGTCTGGGAACAGAAGGTTCTGCCAAAAAAGCCGGGAGAGAGAATCAGGAGGGGGAAGGCAGACAGGATCTGTTGCCAAGGAAAGTGAAGAGAAGAGAGGAGTACACAACATACATCTAGACAAAGAGAACAGAGCGAACAGACAACTAATAGAGGAGAAGAACAAACAGAATAACAGACAGAAGACACACGCTGATACATGAACACACATACACTTTGACCTCCAGTCACAGAGCGAGAAACCTAACATGCTTGCATGTGGAAGGTGGGGGTTCCTTTTCCAGCCAATCACAGAGCTGGAAACCGACTGCACGGGCCAATGACATATGGGGGTTCCGATCCAAACCCCGCCCCCTGAGCTGCTTGCCTTGCTGTTCTTTGTGCATTGTGTAGTTGGAGCACACAGATGCTAAATGATGTCATGAGTGTGTGTGGTGCAGTGGGTCGGATAGTCATCTGAGGTCACGGAGGGTTAGTGAACTGTCAATCGTGACAGCTGGACAAGGGAAGAAACTTTTACACATGCATACACAGGCCTCGCATGAGTTTATCCACTAGAAACTGGGTCGAAATGCATGCATGTGTGTGTTTATGCGCTTAGCGCTATGATCCTTTAGTGCTACCGCAATAAATAACCTCAGAACATGATTAGAGGATCCAATAAGCTTTTCCCAAAATCCTCCGTAGTCCTAAAAACAAGCAAACATCTGAGCATAAATGTACACAAACACAACAAACATCTCGACGAAGAAGTGCAGACACAGGTCAGAGTCTAAAGACCAGCTGTTCTGTGCTGACCCGAGCTCAGTGTGTGTGCGTGTGTGCGGTTTGGCTTTTATCTTATTAAATGAGATAAGGAGCTTGTCCCGTCTAGATTCTCGCTGTTCATCTGATCCGGGACCTTCTCTTCTCAGATGCTGCCTGACACGAGGCAGCCGGTCTGAGGAACGTGGAATAGGATGGTCCCAGGCTTCAGCGGAGGCCTATGGAGCCATAGGAGCCCTTCCAAATGACAGAAACCAAAGGCAAACATGCGAAATTAAATTTTGTCCTAAAGAAAATGTGAGTAGTGTTCACCTGTGCAAAGCATAGTACCACAATGCTAGAGTGTATTTGGGTGATTGCACAGGCATTGCCATTTTTTTGGTTAAACTGATAATCACCAATTATTTCCCTCCAAAACTATAAATCGCAATTATTAAAAACGATTGTTCACATTTAAGAAATTTCTTTTAACATTTCATCAGAATTACTGCACAGTTGCCAGGTTGGAAAGATTCATTAAAGCACTAAGAAAATGCATGCATTTAAGATTTAAACTCTTGACATCTGGCAACCCCAATCATAATGCAAGACAAAATAAAAAATAAAAATAATAATAATTTCCAAGATTAATAACCTGCAGGCCAATATCGCAGACAATGTTCCTTAACACTTTCCCCGCCACTGACAGTATTTTCTGGCTTTCCGAGTTTTCATTGGTGTACGGTAGGAGGTGCTATTACCCATCTTCTGAAAGAGTATTGAACATCTGGATCAAAAAACAGCGAAGAAGTAGAAACAAGTGATCACGTATGTAAGCTGATGCATATGTAAAATAATGCAATCATCAAGCATTAAACAGCATGTAAATCAAACTGCCTAACGTTCCCGAATGAAATGTCAACCCTGAAAGTGGTATAGGACTGTACAAGCTTTGGATGTGTTGATGGAAGCAATCGACTCCATCTATGATTTGATCATCATTCCGAATCTGATCTTTACAAAAACTATAATACGATGACTATAATATTATGGAATCACTATATTTAACAACAAAAATCCCTAAGAACTGATTGGATCATGAAAAGTGGTGGGATGGAAGGGGTTAAACATTAGGTATTTTCTGAATAGGAGCAAATTATTGCAGTTTGATGAAAGATACGAAGATTGCAAACACCGCAAATAACGTCCAAAGATCATTCTGCATGAGCGACTGATATTTACGTGCCACAGAGTGATCATAAAACAGCAAACTGTTATTGTTTGAAAATCTGTCACAAACAGAGGCACTACAAGGCTGATGTGAGAATGGGGGTTTGAGATGCGGAGAAATAAAGAGAACGAGAGAGAAAGAGCCATGAAGGTTTCTCTAGTGGAACTGCAAGTGACTGCATCTGTTTGGCAGCAGCTCAGAAAAGTCTAGTGTTTCAGCCTCCACACACACACAGAGAAAAAGCTCAGAGAGAGCTAGTGTTTCAGGCCTCGGCCTCAGGGACTGCTATTCCAGGCTAGTTTATGAAAAACAGCTTTATGTGGAAAAAAGGGGAAACGTTGGAAGAGGGAGGAAGAGAGAGAGAGAGAGAGAGAGAGAGGCTGAATCAGAGGGAGTCTGCAGTTAGAAACAAAAGCCACATACACACTGCAAAGTTTTGGTGTGATAACCATATTTAAAAGCGGGAGTGAATCCCGAAAGTTCCCAGTATGTGTGTGTGTGTTGGATGCAAAAAAAAAAAAAATCGAACCCATGATAGCTGACAAAGTGATCGCACAATGAACACTGATGCCAGGGGTTTTACCTGGTGGGATTTGCAGCAGAATTTGGTATTGAGGCAAGACCAACACATTCATTTCATCCATTTGCATCACATCAATAGAAAGGAGACACACAGAATATTTATTTTTCTATTTATAATTTGTGCATTTTCCTCTCCCTCTCCCCCCAGAAGCGAGCAGGAAGTGAGGTTCATGTTTAATGTGAGGAATAGAGGAGGAGACATCTGCTCTGTCCAGAAACAGGCCACAGATGCATCAACTCTGTGACTCTCGGGCCAGTAGAGCACAGCTGGGAGGCAGGTGCTGTCTATCATCTGGCATAAAGCGAATCATAATAACCTCAAATGAACCGGCTCTATTCCCGCCCTTAGCAGCCCTCGGGGTTGAGCGGGACAGACCGCCTCTCAGAAACACCTACAAGCCCAGATGTCATGCACTGCCAGCGCTATATATCACTACACATCGCTTTCCAGAGCATGACGACTTCTGAATAACGATCATCAGAAACAGAGTGCAGGCAACGTGTAGTTTACTTTTAGTAGGTTTTGTACTTAGATTTGTATGTTTTTCATAGTGTTTCAAAATAATTGTCATTCCAAACCTCTAAGTCTGTGCAACACTTTAAAAGATTGTTTAAAAAAAAAAAAAAAAAAAAAAAGG
>NW_015537995.1:246947-282042 GCF_001515605.1 Sinocyclocheilus anshuiensis
GTTTCAGTGTTTTTGTTTACATACAAAACAATCAATCAAAATTTGATTCAAAGCTTTTGTGACTGTATGGACTTTTTTTGTAAAGAAATTTATACTCTAATTCAGCAAGGATGTATTAAATTAAATGCTGTTCATTTGAACTTTCTATTCATCAAATAAAACTGAAAAAAAAAATGCATCACGGTTTCCAAAAAAATAAAAATTTAATTTCAAGCCATTTCAACATTGATAATACTAAGAAATGTTTCTTGAGCATTAAATCAGCATATTGGAGACTGGAGTAATGATGCTGAAAATCCAGCTTTGTATCACATGAATAAATTACACTTTACAATATATTCAATTAGAAAACAGCTATTTTAAATTGTAATAATATTTCACAATATTACTCTTTTTACTGTATTTTTAGTCAAATAAATGCAGCCTTGGTGAGCAGAAGAGACTTCTTTGAAAAACATAAAAAAATAGTACTGACCTCAAGCTTTTCAATGTATGAATGAATACTTTTTTACAGATGAGGTCACTATAAACTACATTTTAAAAAAATCTCCTTTTAATAGCTTACAGATTTATAACAACATGAAGGTGCGGATAATGACGAAACTTTCATTGTTTTGGATGAACTATTCGTTTAATGCTGCCAGAGTTCAGTTGTATTTCTTCATTTGATCTGATCTATGCGATTCGATTTCTTTTCAGCTACTAGTAGCAGCAGTCCAACCTTTCGGCTCGCAACACCAGATGCAGCTCAGACATCTAAACATTTGCTTAGTGATTTAATTTTCTGTTTTAGTTGGGTGGTGTTCACCTCACTGGCAGCGAGCGCACATACCCTGCGGCCGAGACGCTGGGTTTTCCCTCGTTTTCTTCCTCTCCTTTTCCATCCGCTGTTCTTTTCATGGACTAGTATTTTCGTCGGCCACACCGACATCTGCAGATTCTCACAGAGAGTGCAGGAATTCTGTCACACTCGCTGTTGCAGAAAAACGTCCCACTCGCTTCCCCCTTTTCATCAGGGGTGTCGACAGAGAGAGGGGGAGGGATTGAAGATGGAATGAGAGGGGAAAAAAGAGATAATTGCAGGAAAGTGGGATTATTAGGCCATCAGTATCCTTTCAGACCGAAACTGCCAGATAAGTGAAATCAGATGGAGAGACAGAGAGCAACACAGGGTCTGTCTGAGGCTCGGGAGAGGTTGTGATGGTCAAGTGTCCAGCTTGTTTATTGGCTCGTTTATTATTGTCATATTGTTGGGTGTCCATCCTTGTCCATTTATTGCGACGCCACCATTCAAAAGTTTGGAGTCTGTAAGATTTTTTTATGTTTTTGAAAGAAGTCTCTTCTGCTCAGCAAGGCTGCTTTTATTTGATCAAAAATACAATAATATTGTTAAATATTTTTACAATTTAAAATAACTGTTTTTTATTTGAATATATTTTAAATTGTAATTTATTCCTGTGATGCAAAGCTAAATTTTCAGTATCATTCCGTTTCATTCAAAATGACATTTAAAATTTCTCCATTGAAAAAGCAACTGTGTTCAGGTCTGAAACCACATGAGGATGAGTTTTGGTTGAACAACTCCTGTAAATACAGCCACTATTAGACTCTGAATGACTAAAATGATCGATTCCATCATTTTGGAAAAGCTGAAATTTTGAGTAGTCTGTGAGTGTGAGGTTACTTTAGATTTAGGTACGGGACTGTTAGAAAATGTGCTCTGGCATGTGTTTAGCTGGCCGGCAAGGATTCATCATTTTCTCATTAGCTTTGAGTTGAGGTAATTACATTCTTCAAGTTAATTACTCCATTCGACATCTCTGCTGAATAAAAGGACAGAAAGTTCTAGAACAAAAGTGACCCTGAGTTCTGGAATCTTGAAACTCTTGAGTTCTCTGGTTCTCCGATCAGAGCAGCTGGGACCCATTAACACATTTAGTACTGAATTGCACTCAGTTTCTCCTACACGTCTTTCTCTTTACCTCACTAATGTTTCAAGAGTCCCTGGGGACCCTGGGATGGCTGGGACAGACAAAAACTCACAGATTTCCACTTCTTTTACACCATTCTCCCTTTCATTTTGCTCAGACACACTGCATATGGGGTCAGGCTGAATCTATGAGTTTTTGGGCTTTATCCCTGCAGACAGTCAGTCACTCAATCTAATACTTTATGGCTTGTAGCCGTTGATCTGCTGTAGGTTTAGCTATAAAATATCGTAATACTCGCGCGGATTTCAACCACGCAGACTTAAAGAGTGTGTTCCCAAAAATACACCAACACATAGCCTTTCCAACACGGGGAAACAACACTCTGGACTTTGTTTACACCACACAGAGATGAGAGTAACGCAATTTCAATTCTCTGTGTGTATGTGCTGTACATGTGGAAGAATTGACAATAAAGCAGACTTGACTTGACTTGACTTGATACCCTGCAGTCACAGACACACTGCTACAAAACACACTTTGAGGGGAGGTACGTGTGATTACTGAACTTATTTCCAAATGCTAGTCCGCCGGCGTGTAAGAGCCTTATAGCTCTGGAAGGGATAAATATATGGAGAAAATTACACAAATATGCTTTACATACTACAAACTCACCCACATGTAGACACAGAAATCAGCAGACTAAATGCGTGTGTTGCGTCCAGGAGTGTTATTGCACATAGTAGCATCAAATCAGATTCTAGGGTGAATAGTGCAATTGTTTTATTTGCAGATAAACTATCTACAATAGAACAGGGCAAGCCTGCTAATCTGTTTAGGAAAATCGCTTTAGGGTGCAAATCGCCTTTGCTGAAATATGGTACGTACAACAGCCACAAGAAAATATTAGGTCATTTATGCAACACTTAACTTGCATATCAAGAGGCACTTATTTTAAATATAGTGCTTGCATTTTCATTTTTTAATTGGCACGGATTTTATTTAAAAGTTAAGGTCAGTAAGATTATTTTTTGAAAGAAATATATACTTTTGAGCAAGGACACATTAAACTGATCAAAAGTAGTTGACAGTAAAGACATTCAGAACGTTAACAGAAATAGACTTGATTTTCAAATAGACAAGTTCTTTGGACGTATTCATCAAAGAACCCTGAAAGAAAATGTATCATGGTTTCTGCAAAAATACTAAGCATACTGATATTAAAGATAAAATGATTTCTGAAGGATCATGTGACACTGAAGACTGGAGTAATGATACTAAAAATTCAGCTTTGCTTCACTGGAATAAATTAAACTTAATTTTTAAATATAATCAAATGGAAAACAGCTATTTTAAATTGTAATAATATTTTGCAATATCACTGTTTTACTGTATTTCTGATCAAATAAATGAAGCCTTGGTAAGCAGAAGAGACTTTCAAAAACATTTAAAAAATCTTCCCAACTGCAAACTTTTGAATGGTAGTTTATGGTGCCTGAGGAAATATATTTAGTGAGTACGAAACAAGGAAGAAATTGTTGTAGAAATGTTTATTTGTATGTTCTCTGTGTATACTGTAAGCACACAAGTTTTTGAATAAACTCTCTCTCTCTCCAAATATTTCTGGGCAGTAATAGAGCTTCCATTGTTTGAGACAAGAGGAAGCAGGAACCGTATCCTCACTGACCTGAATGTGACGTGTGTGTGTGTGTGTGAGAGATTGAGAGCAAGAGAATGTGTCTGTGCAGACAGCTCCTCATAATGCACTTCCTCCAGACTCTTTGATGCCCCATCACACACACACAGAAATATTTCACAGTCTATGTGTCAGTGCCCTGATCCTGTAGCCGCGTTTGAGTGTCTTGCCTTAATAGACGGGTCACGCTTGCTTACTACTGCTAGAGAAGAACTTTAATGTGGGTTCTGCCTCATAGTCCTGTGGCTGACATGCCTTAATGATACTTTCTCTTCAATGAAACATTCACTGAAAGTGGCATGAGAGTAGCGAGGCAAACCAAAACATTAGAGCCTATCTTTCTTTGAGAACAATGTGGTATTGAGGAGTAAATAAATAGCTAAGTAATGACACTACTAACTTAAATACTAATATGGAAGCTTCTTTCCACCAAGGGATTCTGAGTTTACATTTCAAAATTCAAACTTTTTTCTTACAATATTTAAATTTTTTCCCCACTTTTTTTCTGAAATTAGGTTCCCACACATATGAATATAAATGAATACAGGAGGATGAGAATAGACAGTTCTCTGGAACTCACATATCTAATGTCTTCTTCAGCCAACTCTCTCTCTCTTTCTAGTTATGGTTATATTATTGCAGTGTGAGTAGACAAATGAAAACATTTGTCTGCCAATAGCAAGACCACAGAAGTCTCTCAACATGTCCAAATCTCACACTCCTTCATTTCTTTTCATGTTTCATCTTTGACGAACACACTCTTACAAAGTAGCAGACAGACGTCTCATGGTCCCTCCCACCACACACACACACTTGTTTCTCACACACCCTTTATCACTCACTCATACACATTAGGCATATTAGTGCATACTAAAACTATGATGAGTTTAAAAACATATTCAGAAGTAAATTAAACAAAAACTAAATTAGACTAACAACTAAAAACTAATAAAATAATACACAATAAATCTGTTTTCTTCAACCATCATCATTACATGACATCAGGTCAGATCCCACCTGTAGATGGCGATATAGTATGTGACGCAGGTTAATTCTGACATGCACTGAAAATATGAATGTTTTGGTACAAAAAATGGAACAAAATAAAAGTCTGACTACTCCAGAGTCTAAAGAAATTGTTTCTTCTAGCTTTTGTATTTTACTTTATATATATATATGTATAAAAAATTCAATGAAAATAAAATAAAATCGAAATGTGACCATGAAATAAAATAAAATTTATAACTAATAATACACTTCTGAAACATAGAAGTTAAACTGAAACAGTACTAATATAATGCTAAAAATGTACATAGAACATTTGCACGCAAGTACGCAAACATTGCAAGTGCCTAATGTGTTCTTGCATGATTATGGCAGTAACAAATCTCAGTACTCAAGTGAGTTATCTCTGAAATGTTCATAACTTCATAAAGCAAACTAGCCATAAAAGATGGTGCTAATGAATTTACACTACCATTATAGTGCCCCTTGTGGCAACTTTAGGAATGCAACACAACAACACATGCATAAATGCAGTTTGACATTTCAGAACATGTGCAATCAAGCTTTTTTAATTTGTGTTCACATCCATGTCTTTACACCTGTAAAACCCCTAAATCATCTTGTTTTTCACTAGCCACAATCAATTCTTGACTGACACTTTTATAAACAGACACACACACCTGACTGATCTCACAGAACTCTCACGGCTCACTAAGCATCTTTACCGATGACTAGGGCTGGACGATATGGCCAAAATTGATATCACGATATATTTCTTAATTTGACACGTTACATGACCAGAGCTCAAATCAGCACTCCTGCAGCCATACCAGTGATTTTTGAGGTTATTTTTGATGTTTGATCTGCTGAGCTGGGTCTGCAGGGTCCTGGTTCTGAAATGGGTGTGAGATTGTGTACTTCCGCGTGAGGTCAAAAGGTTACAGGGTGTTTAGTCCCTTAATGGAGGATTTAGCTACATAACAACTCAAATCTCAATCAATCAGAGCTCAACCTAAATAACATCCTAACACAGTTAGGTAAGACCGAATCGCAACACACACACACACAGTTTGCGTGATCTATCATTTGGGAGGATTGAGAGGATATACAGAAAAAATAACACTGGGCATGTTGGCACTTTTAAAACACACACGCAGCTTAAATCTAGTGCCAAACCACTGGCACTAAGCTGAGACACACTGTGCAATTATGGCAGTGTGTGTGTGGGGGGGGGGGAGATATTGTATAGTGGAGGCCCTTGAGAAATCTGTTTTCAATTTGAGCCACAACATATTACAAACACACATTAAAAAGAGAGAGAACGCAGAGACTAGATAGAGATACGGATGTTCTACATCAAGCCAAAATATACACGAGTCCCTGAAGAAATGAAACAAATCAATATTCCTCACAATGATAAATGAACAAAGACAGAACACAACTTTAAAAAGGGTGTGTGAGAGAAAGAGATATTTTGAATTATTAATAATAACCCTGTGTATTAAACTTTGGCACATCCTTCACAGTTTGTGCTACAAATATGAATTATACCTCAAATTATTTCCTAATCCTGGGGGTTTTCAAACAAGGCTCCAGGGAACCCAAGCAGGCTGTGAGTCAGTGCCAGGGGGTCAGCAAAGACAATTATAAATAAATAAGAATAAAAATAAAAATAAATTCACATCACTACATTCATTCTGCTTTCTAAAGAACTTGGTGTAAGATTTTTTTTAAAATAATTATATATATTCTGTTTGGTGTAAAAACTAAAGAAATAAACTGTAAATAAAAATAAAAAAATAATTAAAATAAATATATTCAGCACAAAAAAAATAAATAAATTAAATTAAATATAGTGCTTAATAAACATTAAATTTAAAACAAATCAATTAAATGATTACAATAAATTAATTAATAAACTAAATAATTTGTGTTATTACATCCAAAAACTGATTAGAAAACCCATTTAATTCCATTGACAAAAATAGTTTTCATGTTTCACTTCTCTTTTATAACTAACAGTAATGCTGGGTAGGAAGAAACAATATCGTCAACATTATAGAAAGTAATTTTTCCAATAACAATTCACATATAAAATATCTTTAATATTTCCAATATGAAATAAAATACATCGCTGCCTATATAGTTTAGAAAGGGGGTCCTTTGGTCACATCGTGGCATCAAAAAGTTTGAGAATTTCATACCTACAATTTTTACATGGCAGATGACAAAACAGCCAAAAGTCTCACAATGAAGGAGGGACCCAAGCCATTTCTAAGTACCAGAATATCGTATAGACTTGTAAATGGGCCCTAAACACCTAGCAACAATCCAGAAAACCCTAAACTACAATACAGTAAACACTTGTGGTGAGTTTCACACTGACATGCGCAGCCTTTCTTCAGAAAACTTGTAAATCTACTAAAAACTTGTAAAAAAATCTGACATGTAGTAATGATCCTATCACGCACACAGCTGCCATGCCTAACAGCTATTTTAACCTTTGACCTTCAGCTTGTTATTGTTAACACACATCGGCATGACCCGCACACGTGCTGTTGTATTAACCTCTGACCCCACGACATGCCTCAGTAGCCTCCAGGGAAACACACTTCAAACAAGAGCAGGGGATTACTTTCACACCAACACAGCACCGTATTACATAACACACAGATCCCAAAAAATACACAACCGCTGTGAGCATTACGCTTCCAATGAGGAAACCAAAATGACTTGACTTCCGGCTAAGACGGGTACTGGGACTGCATTGTGGTGGCTCAATGGGAGAAATATCATACTGTTCTAATGAATATGATCGTAAACAGTTGTGGCCTGAAGTCTGTTAAAAGAACACATGGGACAGAAGAGCAGGAATCTGGAACGAGTCTATAAATCGAGCAGCTGTGAGGGTGAGTGGACAGCTGTGTGACGTCAGACATATTTGCATCTTGTTTATATTAATTGTCAAGAGGATGTTGACATCTAACAGTGTCTCCAAACTGCCCTCTGAAGCTCGGTTTAGATGCTTTGTTTAGTCAGTATCACCCCTGAGAATCCCAGAGACAGATTTCAATCACGTCTGAGGATGAGTGAATTATTGTAAAATAATTTAAAACTAACTCCTTCAGTACTCTGACAGTCTGAAGAGAGCAACACTTTTGAGGGTTTGTTTACAAAATCAACCGATCCGTAATATTTAATTGCACACAGCTCTGTATAATTATATCATCCTCCAGAGGGCTTTCCCTCAGAACATTAGAGGTAATTATCATGTGGTTTATGTAAACTGTTAGCAGAATACCCCATCAGAGGCATCCAACATGTGCATACCAACTCAAAATAGTTTTGTTGTGACAGTTAACTTGTTAACAGGCAATTATTTAGTTACTTTTAACACTCTTAAGTGTTTTAAAAGTGAAAGGAAAATCATTAGTTTACTTTGACAGGTTCTGTTTATAAGTAAATTAGCAGCTAATTTATTTGATCAAATCCGGATACACAACCATTCAAAAGTTAGGGTCGGTAAGATTTATTTTTTTATTTTTTTTTTAGAAGTAGAAGATATTTTAGATAGAAGTCTTTTATGCTCACCAAGGCTGCATTTATTTGATCAAAAACACCGTAAAAACCAAATACTGTGAAATATTAGGACAATTTAAAATATCTGTTTTCTATTTGAATATATTTTAAAATTTAATTTATTTCTGTGATGCAAAGCTGAATTTCTGCATCATTACTCCAGTCTTATACCATTCTAATATGCTGCTCAAGAAACATTTATTATTATTATCAAGGTTGAACGCAGTTGTTCTGCTTCACATTTGTGAGGAAATCATGATTGATTTCTTTTTAGGAATCTTAGACAAATTAAAAGTTCAAAAGAACAACATATATTTGAAATAGAAATCTTATGTAACGTCACAAATGTCTTTACTGTCACTTTGATCAATTTAATGCATCCTATAAAAAACCCTTCTGACTCCAACTTGACAGCCCTAGTTTTTACCAAAGCTAAAATAATAATGAAAGAGTTTAACTGCAAGACAAACAGTGAAAGTAATGCAGACCCTCCTTCTTCTGTGCGTATAATCTCACTCCTGTGAGAGACTGCAGATGAGGACGGGTACAGTGAGAAATGTGCTGCAATGAAAACAAACGTCTCAAATATGTGATTGGTGGACAGCACAGTCCAGAGAAAGACATCTTGTGTTGGGAAGGATGACACTGCCAGTCATCAGTGACACTGAGACACACTCACACTTGTTCTGATTAAAGCCGACAGACCATCACCACTCACGCTCAGGCATTTTGTTCTTGTCCTGTTTGTTGTTTACAGCATGGATTTTTTACAGAACCTACTGAGCTGCTTACTTTATGCTTTACGGCGAGTACTCCCAAACTTTTTTGTCAGCCAAACTCCTTTAACTCCACTTTGAGAAACCCTGCTTTATGGAAAAGTGTAATATTTTTTAGTTTAGTTTAACTTGATTTACTGAAACAACTAACACTAAAATAAAATTAACAAAAACTATATAGACAAATTAAAAGAAAAACTAATAAAAATGACAAAATCACAGAAAAATTAAGATTTAAAAATTAAACTAAAAATTTAAACCTAAAAAACTAAATGTAAATATTAATAAACACTTTGAGGTTGCAAATAAAACAAAGATTTTTGGAGTATGTTTCAGTCTTTCTACTTTAAAATTTCACGTTTAATTCAATGCGTTACTTCCTGATTCTTTGTATTTATTTGAGAAATTTACTATCAATTTCTGAGTGAAAATTTTTGTTTCAGTATAGAGTCTCGGATGTGCTTCACACGAGAGGCACTATTTATTTGTGTCCTTCATGGGGTTGCAGCATAGAGTTTCTTTCTTTCTTTCGCTGTACATTATAACTCTCTTTTTTCCGACCTTCCAGTCATTTTTTCCGAGCTCTTAGTCCAAACAGAAAAAAATGAAAGCGGTGTGTTATATAGAAACGAATTGGCTGTAGGTCTTACTTTGCTATATTTCCTCTCAGATGTCTCCCCCTTCGATGATTTCATTAGACCCTGCAAAGCCTCTGAGCATGTGAGCAGGTATAAATTACTCTCATCTGGGACGGCCTAAGCACAATCACTATCTTCTGCAGCACTACCATTCTCTCTCTTTCTCTCTCAAACACACACACACACATACATACATACATAAACATATATATGAACTGCAAGAATCAATCATAGTCCAAACAAGGAGCCCCTGTGGTGCCAGCAGTCCCCTGCTGGTTAAGAGCCCGCCTACAGCGTGTACACCCACAAAGACACACATATGCGCACACACACAGGTAAGAAAACATGAAGAGAGTGAGCAAAAGAGTGAAAAGGCACACGGAAAGAATAGTTTTCTCAGATGTGGAGCTATCTGACACTCTGGTATGGAAAATCTTCATCATGCTGAACCTACGGAGAAAACACGTTACCACCGCACACTCAAATACAGACATATACCTACAGTACACATGTGCACCACCGGTCAAAAGTTATGATGCATTTGACTTAATTTATGTTTCTCGTGATTTTCAAAAAGCTTAAATGCATAAAATTAGATTTGTAAGCAAACAAATTTTGCTTACATGACAAAACACACAAACAAATTACCATTCAAACTCTCTTTCTCTCTCAAACACACACACAAACACACATACATACATAAACATATATATGAACTGCAAGAATCAATCATTGTCCAAACAAGGAGCCCCTGTGGTGCCAGCAGTCCCCTGCTGGTTAAGAGCCCGCCTACAGCGTGTACACCCACAAAGACACACATATGCGCACACACACAGGTAAGAAAACATGAAGAGAGTGAGCAAAAGAGTGAAAAGGCACACGGAAAGAATAGTTTTCTCAGATGTGGAGCTATCTGACACTCTGGTATGGAAAATCTTCATCATGCTGAACCTACGGAGAAAACACGTTACCACCGCACACTCAAATACAGACATATACCTACAGTACACATGTGCACCACCGGTCAAAAGTTATGATGCATTTGACTTAATTTATGTTTCTCGTGATTTTCAAAAAGCTTAAATGCATAAAATTAGATTTGTAAGCAAACAAATTTTGCTTACATGACAAAACACACAAACAAATTACCATTCAAAAGTTTGGGGTTGGTAAAATTTTGTAATGTTTCTGAAAGAAGTCTCTTTTACTCACCAAAGCACAGTTGATTTAATAAAAAATACAGCACAAACATATAATTGCAAAATATTACTACAATTTATAATAATTGTTTTCTATTTTAATATATTTTAAAACATAATTTATTCCTGTGATGCAAAGCTGCATTTTCTGCAGCTATTACTCCAGTCTTCAAATATATCCATTTATAATATTTTAACATTAATACTTTTTTGGAAACTGTGATAGATTTTTTCAGGATTCTTTGATGAATATAAAAATCTAAATAACAGCACTTATTTGAAATAGAAATCTTTTGTAACATTATAAATGAAAAGTCACTTTTGATTAATTTAATGCATCCTTTCTGAATAAAATTATTAATTTCTCGAACTTGAATGGTATCTATATAATTACCTTACTTTGTTATTTTATAGCTTTGATTATTTGATTATTTTAAATAAATAAATAAATGAATATATAACAAAATGAGTATATTTGTCGAAATCTTTTACTAGCAGTGTACATTTAAACATAAAACGAAACCAGAAGAATTACTATTTTTAAAACCTTTTCTTATTTTTTCAACTGGGGTACTGGTGTATTGCGTTGTGTGCACATATACAGTGCTCGTAGCAGCGTAATAGAAGATACTCTTACAAAAAAGGTTAAGCATGGTAAAATCATTTAGTAAAAGTAAACGTTTTAAAACACCAAAGTTTCAGTCTCTCTTTAATCCTCCGTACCTTTCCTACCTGTCCAGAGACGTTGTGCTTCACAGCTCGCTCTGTGAATACTAAATCGATTGCAAATGTGCCTTCTGACTTGCATTCCTCCTTGGCTATAACATTAAGGGCGCATGGAACATTTTCTTGGCAGGAGATGCCACTTTTTTACCGTTTCCTTCATCTCTCCTTATTTTTTTTAAAGCTGTTTTTTTTAAACAGCTCTCTGCTGTTTTTTATACCACAAAATTTTGGCTTGTGCCAATGAGAAAGAAAAAAATACAGCGAGTCTCCGGAGCCCTTGGAGAACATCAAACAAATGTGTGTGTGTGTGTGTGCGCCATCTGATTTACCTGCAAAGTAAACAAACAGCAGAGAGAGAAATATTGTAAATGAAGAGCAGTCCTGGGCTCTCGCAGTGCGAGCATGTGGCTGACACACGGTCTGATCCGGTATGTGTGTATCATACACTGTGTCTAATGTATAACGTATACAGAGCTCTCAGACTGGACATAACGCACGTACTAAAGCACTTTTCATAACACAAATGACTGAGTTAAGAGTGGGGGAGTGGAGAGAGTGTACAGTGTGTGTAGTTGATGTGCTTGTGTTGGCAGTGTTTCAGCATTCCACATTCCAGTGTGATATTCTGCACTGTGACCTTAGAAAACCCACCACACACACACACACACACACACACACACACACACACACAGTGTGTGTGTTCTGCTCTCAGAATTCCTCGCGTGTGTGTGTGTGTGTGTGTGTGTGTGTGTGTGTGTGATCAAACACTGGATTTAAATCCATCACCTCCTGTTGAGCTCTGATAGTTACTAAAGAATATTGAGGTTCCCATGTGCTCGAGTCCTACAGGCACGAACGTCTGTTCACACACACACACACAAGTATTTTCTGGTGACAGCTGCAGTTACACACACACTTAATGCTTACACTCACCCCATCTGAGAACTCTACAATCAACTTGACCTCTAGAACTCTCAGAATTATGTTCTCAAGTATTCTAGAATCCTTGGATTCATGTAGAACTCTCTAATTATGTTCTCAGAGTAATGTGCTAGGATTCTCAGAGTATTGTTCTAGAACTCTCAGAATACCGTTTTAAACCCTAAGAGCAATGCCACTGTACAGCACTCAATGTTTTAGAATCCTCAAAGTAACACACTATAGCTCTCATAATGATGTTCTAGAACCCTCAATACTAGAACTCTCAGAGTTATTTTCCAGAGCCCCCGAGAGTAATTTGCTAGGACATTCAGAGTAATGGTAAGTGCTACTTTATAGCACTCAATATTCTAGGACCCACAGACTAATGCTCCAGAACTCTTAGAGTAAGTAATGTTCTAGAACACTCATGATAGCAATATTCTAGAACTATCAACGTAACATGCTAGATCTCAAAACAAAAACGTTCCCTATCTCAACTCAGCGTAATGTGCTAGAACTTTCATCGTTCTACAATTCAAAATAAAACTCTTACTATAACTGAGAACTTAAAAGTTTGTACTTATAGAATGGACTTGTTATATATTTTAAAATTGAAGTTATCAATACAGCATATCAAGATATCCGTTAAAAGGATTTTGCATATTGTATTGGTTTTACATTAGATACATGTTCAAAAGTTCACTATTAGCTTGCTAAACAGTCACACCCTCCTCATAAACTATGTCAACCTTAAATGACCCAAGTTGGCTTAGACAGAACACCTTCAGGCACTCTTTGCACACATCAATCCCTGCAGATGCACCTGTGTGAATACGTCAAACGCCTGAATGTGTGTCAAAGAGAGAAAAAACACTAGAGAGAATGTGACAGAGAGAGATTAAGAGTTCTGAAGATAAAAAGGCAGTAAATCCTAATCAGCACACAGACACAAATACACTTAAGAGGTCAAAAACACAGACACACACACACACACACACACACACACACAGACAGCATGTGAGCACATGATCCAGATATCACTCTTGTGTTTGTCTGTATGCGTTTAAAACCTTTCACTTCCTTTAATCAAGGGATCCACTCCAAGACCAAAGGAGAAATATGGGATTATACAAACACACACACGCACACACGTTTACTTGTATGTCTAAAAGACTCCTTTTGTTTTTCAGCCAAGCTAATTATAATTTGTACAGACTAACCCTAATCCAAACTCTAACCGTTTTGCAACAGGGTGTCTACAGATATGAACAAGTTAAATTTAAGACTTTTTAAGACCTTTTTAATACCACCTTATGTGAATTTTAAGACCAAGCCTGTGATGGAAATACACATTATATTACATACGTATATGTAATATTTAACGCATTTGAATGTAAAAAGAAAACAAAATATCATCGCTGTCAAAAATTATATTTGTTATTACGATATACAGTGAACTTTTCAAATCAGCAGACAATATCCCATACAATATATTCCCACAAAACAAAAGTGTCGCATCACCGAGATTTTTGGTGGTGTAAACAATTTATTCTGAAGAAATATTTTCATCAGTTTTCTGTCAGCTTTTACATACTTAAATCTGCATGTTTTTAATATTTACCACAGGATGTCATTTACCTTTATAAAGGCCAATCCGCGGCCACCCTGTGCAAATAAATAAAACTGCATATTTTATACACACACACAAACACACTGAAGGCTGAGAATACACGACCGTTTAAAACTTTGGGGTGACTTTTTAAAAAGAAAGTAATGCTTTTCTTCAGCAAGGACCGATTAAATTGATCAAAGGTGACAGTAAAGACATGATGTTTCTATAAAATATTAATCTTTCAAACAAATGCTGTTCTTTTGAAATTTCTATTCATCAAATGCAGAAAAAAATCAAAAAATGTTTCTGAAGGATCATGTGACACTGAAGACTGGAGTAATGATGCTGAAAATCCAGCTATGCAGTGTTTCCCCAGAACGTGCACTCTGCAAATTCATTTTCTGCCAGCAGGAGGCGCTTGTAGAGCCCAAGAGATCAGGTTTCCCCGGTAACGCTGTACACAAAGCAGCGCTTAGCTCACAAACTGCTCAGGCATTACAGGCAAGATGAAATGAAAATGACATCCATAATTTTCTGAAGACAGTCGGTTTCCAGAAATACAGTGATATAAAAACACCCGCACCGGGTTTCGACTTTGACACGTGCAGTGCTCATGTTTATTCAACGAAGTCAAAGCCTTTTGGAAAATCTATTTGTGGTCCGCCACAAATAAATCAATGTATGGGAAACACAAATATTAAAAATTAAAATGAAACTTACCTGCTTGAACTCTTTCATTTGATCTGGGTGTCTTTAAAGTGTTTTATTAGATTGTTTTCCTCATTTTGAGGTCGCCATGTCTCAGTGCTTTTATGAAGAGAGCGCATCTGCGCACCTTTCTGATAGCGCATCAAGAACCGGGTTGACCGGGTACTCGGTACCGCCGGTACTTAAAAAAACCTGGTACCGTAACGTTTTCATTTTTTTAGTACCGACTTGGTACCGAAGTACCGGGTCTTTTGACAACACTACTGCCAGATGTGAAATATCCTGTGTGTGTGTGTGGCATGCTTAAACCCTGCTCAGCATCATTTAAAGCCAAACGCTTATACTGTAATGCTAAAATTTCCTGACCAGATCTCCTGCACACATACACACTCATAAAGGCCTTGTGTGTAGAGGTGTGTGTTATGTTTTCCTTCACTAAATGTCTCCACAAGGATAGCAAACCCTGAAATAACCTACATTTTTGGGGACCACCCAGCGGTCTATATGTATACAGACACATAGGAGTGTTTATGCTAAATAACTCTGAATAAATATTACTGCATTCTCCTCACAAACAGTACATACAATTATGCTCAAAATAAGAAATATTCACAGACGACGCAACTGTAATTTGAACAAATCATATGAGGGCTTTCTGGTCAGTGTGAATATTTGGCTTTCAACGGATGGAGCAGATATTCAAATTTGTTTGCAGTTACAGAAAACCAAATAAAATCCTTGAACTGTGCCATGCAAAACCACTATCTTTGTTTGCACAATGTGTGTGTGCATGTGTGTAAATGTCCCAGTGCCTGTTGCAAAAGGAGAAAGATTGCAGAAGTCAAATAAATAAACGTTTCTGAGCTCTGATGAAATCCAGAGAGCTTGTGCGAATAGCGTAAGGTGGTATTAGTTTGGCTCCGAGACTAAACGTGGCCTACAGATGGATATTTGCTTCATGGCCGCAGGGTTTTTAATGTGACAGAAAGATTGCAAATCATATGCATGCAGCTGAATATTCATGCGAGACGAATGATGCGGTTCAAAATAGAGTACTGTACAGTGGTTTATTATGGACGCGCTCTCTTTCTTTCTCACGTGTAGGAGGCAGCTCCGGGCAACTAGCCATGCGACATAAATATGCGTGACGCTGAAAATCCTCTCTATATTTGTAAATGTATATTTCTCTCTCCCTCTCTTTCTTACTGATGTGGTGCTTAAGATATTACCCTTAAAAACCCATCTGAGAGATATGATGTCTATCCCAACGCTAGGCCACAGACTCCATGTGAACTGTCTTTGCCCTTATAGAACCCTGAATGGAGCCCAGACAAGGTATGTTGGGTTATTTGGTTGCCATGACACCAGCCTAAATCAAGAGCCAATCCCGTCACTGCCAACGGACTGTGGAGGCGGAGCATGTGTTTGTGTGGGACCGCTGTCATTTTGCCACAGAGTTTTTTTGTTAGAAAACTGTTACAGACTTCATGCTAAAAAACTAAGACTTTCCAGAAAAGTTAACTTAAAAAGAAAAAAAAAGGAGGTTTGCATTTCCAGAGTATAAAAAAACAGTGTTTGCAAGGCAGCAAAAGAATAGTGTTTTAATCGTTTTTGTTTTAATACATTGATTATATAATAAAGTTTGTGTTTGGTACGATTTTATTTTATTCAACAACCTTGAATTAAATTGATCAAATGTGACACAAAACACATTTGTAACGTTACAAAATAATTTAAATAAATGCTGTTCTTTTGAACTTTGTTAATCAAAGAATGCTGAAAAAAGTATCATGGTTTCCACAAAAATATGAAGCATTAATAATAATAAATGTTTCAGAGCATCAAATTAGCATATTAGAATTATTTCTGAAGGATCATGTGACACTGAAGACTGGAGTAATGATGCTGAAAATTCAGCTTTGCATCACAGGAATAAATTACATTTTAACATATATATTTAAATAAAAGTGTTATTTTAAATTGTACAAATATTGCATAATATTACTGTTTTACCATATTTTTGATTAAATAAAAATGCAGCTTTGTTAAGAATAAAAACAAATCTTACCAACCCCAAATATTTGAACAGTGTATGCAAGTAAGGTAATCATTTATTTTCAGATTTTCAATAAATGATCTACACTCTGGGATGAATTAACTGCAAAACTTTAATACTTTTAATTTATATGAAAAAGACATAAATGGTTTTTAATAGTCAGAAAATTGTGAATCACAATCATTCGGAATAATATCTTTAAGCAGAACGTTTGAGGAACATCAATATATAATGTGCATGTTGATAGTTAAAAAAAAAAATGTTTATAAAAATAAAATGACCAGTTCACAATAAATGTCTTTTCTCTTCTTAGGGAAAAAACCCAAAACACTGATGATTATTAGGGCTGTGCGATATTGAAGAAAAATGTGATATGCGATAACTCATTAAATAATGCGATATTCGATATGCGATATAATGCTTAAAGTGCCACATGCTCAAATGAAACAGTTTTACTCAGCTGTTGCCGAGTCAGTTCTGTGAACTTCTATAACGATCTTGTGTCATATATATATGGTTATTTGTATGTATGTATGTATCAAGAGCTCCTGTAAAACCACAACAAATTCCTTGTGTTTGCGCACACTTAAGTGGTGAATAAAGCTCATTCTGATTCTGATTCTAATATAACTAGCATACGTTTCACTTTTTGTGAGAAGAAAGCACCCCTACAACAACTTCTGAAAGTGAACAGTAGTGTTTTACTCTAGCATTACATAAAAATTTAATTTTAACATTTAACATTTACTCTATGAATTCAATATGCACTGATTCTTACTTAAGCTACAAAAGTTATTTAGGTAAGAGCAGTGAGTGATTTTCTCTTTGTCTTTTGTTCATGGCCCCAAATATTGTAAGCCGTAGCGATATGCATATTGCGATATGTACATTTGCGATATTTCGATCATTTCGATATATTGCACAGCCCTAATGATTATCCTGCTCTCTAGACTGAGAATGACCTTCCCCAGCAAGTATCAAAATCACATTTAAAGGCTGTGATGTAACTAAAGCCTCTTTCAACAATGTGTCATCACAGGTCACAGAACGTCTTGTCAAGCCATTTTATGTGTTTTTAATAGATAAAAATAGCATAACCTTTGCCGAAAAGTATGCAAAAAGAGAAAAACAGAAATCTGAACACCACTGAGACCAACAGGTGCCAAAGCTTCGAACACACACACACACACACTCCCAAATGTATGCCGAAACGTATACATATGTATGTACGTATGCAAATACACACCGATTCTTCTACGTGAACTCATAATTAAGCACACACGGAGCTCAACACACCCATATGCACAAACAAAAACGCTTCTGTATGCTGATGCATATGTATAAGGCCCGGAGTGATCTAATGCAAACACACACAGACACACAAACACTTTATATTTGCCTATTAACATACTAATCATGCGCTATCCCACCATCACTTCATCCGGTGGCATACAGGGGGCCCTCTGTCTCGGCACACAAAAACACACACACTTTATATCTCGCACTCTCTCTTTCTCTCGTTTATCCTGTTATCTCTGTAAACAAACGACAGACTCTCCTCTGCTCCGACAGAGAGGGGGGGTTTGCCTTTCATTGTTTTAAGAGCGGGAAGATGCTCCTGTCTGATGAATGGGGCTTTCTGGAGCTGAGAGCCATGAAGCTTTACACACTCTCATTTACAGGCCTATTTTTCACACTCTTATTATGAAACACACACACACACAGCCTTTCTTTCCCTTGTTATCCCATCCCCCTGTTCCTTGCCGTTTTCTCTCCGGTTTCATCCCTTGTTCTCTGCGTTCTTTCCTGCTCACCGAGACGGGCGGCCTAGATCTGTGTCCAAACTGCTTTCCAGGCCTATTCCCTTACACACAAATGCATGCCAGAATTGATTCGCTGTGTTTCTGTTGTGCTTGTCAACCGTTTTCCCTTACTAGGAGCTCCAAAAAAACACAACACCTTCTCTCTTTCACATGCGGTAAGTAACACCAGAAAGAATTTATTCATGACAGCTCAGCCTTTCACCAAGGAAGAGCTGAGCTTTGTGCCCTTCGTGCATCTGCTGGAGGAGGAAATGTTTGGAGTCGTGAAGCCCATGGGAGACCAACAGAAACTAACCTTTAGGAAACGGCTCAGGTGATTCTGAAAAACCTGTGGTGTTTTGTTTTGGTTTTTAAACGAGAATGTACAGTGTCCCAGCAAAATAAATTAACCAACATACAGCATGAACAGCGAAATTTGATTTGCAACTTATTAACGCTTAGAAGCCAGTTTTATTCAAAAGGTGCACTCAGTAATTTTTTTTCACAATAAAACGTTTTACAGTACTACAGACAGTGCTAAATGTTCATTTACACAGGATTTTATATTTTAAGGGTCAGGTTTTATTCTACAGAAGCGGGTCGTCTCATTAGGGCTGACATTTTGATATCATATGACCAAATACTTATATTTTTTTATATTGGTAACCGTTTGGTTTTCAGACACTTTTACTGATGGAATTAATTAATCAAGACTGTGATTATAGTGCACTTCTACAATGGGACCAGGGATAGCTTTTTGGAATCAATTAAATATGATTCAACATAATCAGAAAAAAAAAAACAGAATAAAAAAAAAACAGAATCATCTGAAAGCTTTTGCATGATGCTGCACTAATTTTGCAACAACAAAATTACAAATGCACCTTTAATAAACACTTCAAAAAGACTAGTTATAGTTATGCGTTTGATTCAGTAGAATGACTCATTCATTAAGTGAATCAGTCAAAATGAATGAACTGACTCACTGAACGAGCAAGTCACTTTCAGTCTTATACTGAACCTTTTAGTACATAAACAATATTAATAATCATCCTATATAAAACGCAGCAATGTAATTATACAATGTGTTTAAACACAATTTACTTTGATGAGTTATCGAATAAATTTATTAAATTAAACTTTATTTTATAAACTTTACTTATTAAAAGAAGCGTTAAATCGTTCAGGAACCAGAATTGCTAAGTGGAATGAGAATCCAGATTCCTATTAATGAGACGGATGAAAAATGCCTGTGCTGATTAAAAAGAAACTGTCTTCGATGTCCTACAAAGTCGATCAAGGAAAAAAAAAAAAAAAGCAAACAAGCGCCACCTCCCCGCACACACGTCCACGCAAATATGCAAAACAAAAATCTAATTTTATAAAAAATGAATTGACATAACTGAAAATAGGAGGACATATCAATACGACGGGGGCGACGCTGGGGTTGAGCCCCCCAAGAGAGCAGCAGAGAATGGGTGAAAAGAGAGGGAGAGGGAGAGGAAGAAAGGATCAGAGGGAGAGAGGTTGGCAGCGATGAGCTTCTGGCACCTTCTACATAGAGCTCACCGTACATGGTGCCAAAAAATGGCAGACGAGGCTGCCTCCGTTCCCTCGCCTTTTCTCCGTCTCCCTCTCTCTCGCCCCTCGGCGATCTTGATCATCCCTTTCTCCTCTTTCTAAAGAGGTTTTATCTAATGAGCTCCATGAGAATTCAATCTAACTGCACTACTGCAGAACTTCTACTCCTATAGACTGGAGTTATGGCTCAACTTTCCACGGCTGTTGCGTTGTATTTGCGTGTGTGTGTGTAATGAGTAGGCCTGTGCTGTTACTGAGCTCGGCATTGTGTTCTCTGACTCGTAACCAGAGTCAGTGTGAGTGGGCCACATTACTGTCCCTCTCTCTCTCTTACTCTCGAGGCACACAAACACATCAGACTTCTGATAATAATAGGAAATGTCATTTTACAATTTATTTCCTTATTTTAATTAAACACTTTCAAAACATTTAGAATATTTTTTTTTTTTAGAATATTATTTTTCAGAGCTAAAATATATATTATGTTCAAATGGTTTTGAAAATGTGTGTGTGTGTGTGTGTGTGTGTGTGTGTGTGTGTATATATACAGTATGTGTGTATTATATGATTTACTCTGAAAAAATAATATTCTAAATGTTCTAAACGTGTTTAAAATAAGAAAATAAATAGTAAAATAATATTGAATAATTAATAACATTAAAAAAATTATTTACATGCATTATATGCAATATAATGATTCATTGTGTTAAACAGCATTAACCTTCATACATTTGTATTAAAACCAAGGTATTTCAAGGTGTCCTTATTACAGTGTAATTATACATTTAAGTACTGAGTATTATTAATGAACTACATGTACTTACTACAGGGTTAAGGTTAGGATTAGGGTTTGGCTTAGGGTTACTTGCACATAATTATGCATAATTTATTGTTATTATAAAAGTAAGGACACCTTAAAATAAAGTGTTACCAAACATTTTAATGCATGAGAAATGCATGAAAGGACTGCATAAATAAATAAATAAATATGCAAATAAATATTAGATTCTGATTTTGAACATTTGAATCAGATTCACAGAAATTAATGGAACTTACTAAAACTCTATTAAAAACAATCTCTGTTATAGATCTCTCATATTTCCATGTTGTGGGATACGAAAGGACTGATATTTCAGAAAGTTGATAATATATAATACGCAAAATCATCTCAGATAAATTGTAAATATTCAATAATATATTGTTTAGCACAATGTAGATACACAGATGTTATGTTTGACACTAATACAAAAAAAATAAATAAAACATTAAAGAAAGAGCATGCAGCTACAGAGAAGAGAAAACTCCGAAAACTCTTTCTCTTTTAACTTTTCCTTCTCTGCCTGTCCCTCATGTGGAGTTAAAAGCAGGTGCGCATTCAGTAGAGCTGATACCGGTTTGTTTGTGTTAACATGTTTCACTTTTACAATCCTTCCTTTGTGCTCTTAAAAAGCCCATAAATGTCTGTGGTGAGTAGGGAGCTGAGAAAGTAAAACCCAGAGTTACACGCAGATCTACGGTTACACTTCACATCTTTCTTGGAATGAATCAAATATAAAGGCTTAAAGATCACTAAAATAGTCAAGAAATGCCAGAAGCTTAATAGCGCTGCTGTGGCATATTTAAGCAATAAACCCAAAGCCCAGGTGAGTCAGAGCAGAGCGCGGTCCTAAATATAGGACAAATGTAGGATTACAGAAAATGATGCGAGGAGATTCTCCACACACAAAAAAAAATATCTGACCTATGACCCAAGGAGGTGAATTTTCCTTCCATTTCAACAGTCTATCAGATTTTCAGAAAGAGCCAGGAAGACAGGAAAAGTGACAAAGAAAGAGAGAGGAGACACTTGGAAGCGTAAAGAGTGATGAAAGAAAGAGAGACGCGTTATGTACACTGGCTCGAAGTGAATGACGACTGCTGAAATAATCTGTTTAACAGCTATTCCAAACATTTCATTTCCAAACAAAACACTCCCACAATGCCGCATCGAGACAGAGAGAAATCACTACTGCATGCTCTTACGCTTGTGCTCATTTCAGAAACGGCTCAAGCCTTAAAGTCCAAGAAAATGGCATTTTTTCATAACAATAAATTAAGCACAATTAGAAAATAGTAATAATTACTAAATCAAGCATTTTTTTTTTTACAGATAACAAAATGTTAATTTATTACTAATCATTTGCTGTTTAATACGTTTTTTTTAATACAAAATTATGTATACTGAATAAATTATTTAGCAGAAAAAATAAGTATTAGCTGGATGGATGTTTCATTTAGATTTTTCTTATTTAACAGGCATTTTTATTTCTAAAGAGCTGCAGTTAAACGCACAAAATGGCAGAAAGCACATTTTTCACACCTCTTCAATGGCTAAATATTACATTTCCTGTGTGGAGTGTTAAAGTAGGGAAAAGTTTAAATTATGTTCTCATAATAATGATATATTAGCAGCACTAACAATAAAGCTCTGGATATAAAATTAATATTCTCTTTACCCAAAAGCCACTTCCATCTATTAGGACGACTTTGCCCCATAATCACCATTCTTAATGGAAACACCTTTAACATACATTTACCTCCAATACACCTGGATTACTACTTAAGAGACTTGCATAAATGAATTTCGCACTTCATTCAAAGACAGAAATATAAGTCTAAATTTAGCAAAGTATGGAACATTTTCGAGTCAAATCCCAAAAACCTGTCAAGCACAGGGTAGTGGTTAAAAGATTCGCGCCTCGGTTCAAACTCTAGCGATCCATTTCCTAGGCATTTAAAATGGAAAGCATTTAATACGAAAAAGGCGAACTCTCCAGCTACCCATCACTGCAGTATCAAGAAAAAATCGGTTTAGTTTTTTTTTTTAAGTGAACGGTTACATCTCTGTGTTTTAAAATCCCAAGAAAGAGAGCTGAAAATGAGTGCCCGAGCACATACACACTCATAGTCACACACACGTGCATCTTCCCGCACCAACGGCGTTGCAATAGTGCCAACTAAAGCAATTAATGTAGCGACTCCCGTAGCTGTCCTTTCTCTTGTTCTCTCTCGCTTTCTTATGGACACAAAAGAGGAATATAGAGTGTGACAACGAAGGCCACATTTAATAGTGATAAACAAAGAGTTTGTGCTGCAAATAAACAATCGCAAGGACAAAAACACAAAGCAAACCAATAAATTAAACAGCCGAGCTGTAGAATTCAAGACAAAGAATGCAGAGATATTTTTTGGCACACACAACAAATTCCTGACTTGAACTGTCAGGTTATTTCAAATTAGGATAATTGTGGTGTTAGTTAGGAATGCACAACTGAAATCAAGAATAAAATAACAGCTAAAAAAATTACTGAATGCCCTTAACCAGAGCAGCACATGGGGACTGTGTACATCTGGGGTTGAGAAAGGCCCCCTGAGCTCTGGCACAGGATGCCAAGGGCCCCGGGATTGTGCGCGGCTGCCCTGCAGGGTTCCAGTCTCCGGCGAGGCTATTTGGAGCCTGATAAAAGCGGCAGTACACACTGGAATTAGCCTGATAAGGTAAGACCGCAGCACAGCAGCAAACATTCTGAACGGGCAGCGCGATGGCCAACCCTGCTGGGCACAGAGTGAACCAGTGCGTGCGCTGACCGAGAGACTGAAAGACAGGCAGGAAACTGTTCAGCTGCTTATATTTTGTTAACGGCTCTTTTTTTGTTTTTAACTGAAAATATGGCAATTTTTTCCCCCCATAATTGTGGTTTATTTGCAGTACCACGAAATGAAAATTAATTAGTCACAAAAGCAAAAAAGAAAGAAGGCAAGAAAGCAATTTCAGATTTGAAATTCTGTTGGCCTGAGTGTGTTTGGCCAGTCAGATCTTGTGTGCGTCAGAGAGAGTGTTAGCCGTGTCAGAAACACCGTTTGGCAGTAAACGTATGAGACTGTGCTAGTAACTTATCCATGAATACACACACACACTCACTCCAAAAGGATACGACTCTAAAACACACTGCCAATGAGAAAACAAGATGGCACCAAAAAACTGAAAAGGCCAGCCGTCTTGTGTTTTCTTGTGAATACAACCAACATAACATTTATATTAAACACCGTCACAAAACAAAAAGAAAGCATCTTATTATAAACAATAAAACATCACAAAAATGATGAATATACCTCATGAAATACTATGAGCAATGGCAGAAATAGAGTTATTCACATTTCAGCAGGGTTTCCGATTTTTTAATGAGTATTTTGAAATTTCTGGGAAGGATTTATGTTTATTAATCTCTAGAATTAATAGATTTTAACAACCTTGCAGAGTACAAATGTCTCCATAAGGCACAAAATCATTCAGATTTGAATGCAGTTGGACAGGATTTATTCTATAAAGAGCATGACCAGATTATAAATTAACTACATAAATTTGCATGCTTTTTAAAAATTACTTTCAATTTTTCTGACTTTTTAATGCATAAAAATCACAACTTTAAAACGGCCCTTGTGACTGTACAAGTGTTTCCAAAAAGCACAGAATCATCCTGAGAGTTGAATCCAGATGGATAGGATTTCTTCCATACAGAGCATAACCAAAGAGATTATAAATTAAATACATAAATTTACATGATTTTTAAAAAGCATGACTTTTTATGCCTGCAAATCACAACTTTAAGTAGTTCTTATTATTGTACAAATGCTTCCAAAAAGCACAAAATCATCCTGAGATTTGAATGCAGTTCGATAAGAGCACAGCCAAATACATTGCAAACTAAATATATACATTTGCCTATATTTTAAAATTACTTTGAATGTTTTCAAACACAACTTTAACTTCTTCCATGACCGTGGGAAACCTGTTTGAGGTGTAATTTCAGCTCTGGCCGCAGAACAGACGCTCAAAGCAAGTGTTCATAAGTGTGCTGGATGTGATGGTGATTATGTGGGTGTCATCTTACCCTGAGTTCTGACCCCTCTCAAATAATCACGTTCAAGTATCAGTAGCTGTAGGACAGAGAAAGAGAGCGTAACCCACTGACCTGGCATGTGGATGAAGTAGGCCAGGTACAGGTCCAGCTCCTTGACGGACACTCCAATGTGGTGCGGCTGCACGCACAGGGTGTGGTTCGAGCACTGCGGGGACTTGACCAGTCTCTCTCCGTCCGTGCTCTCCAGCGGGCTCCCCTTGAACAGGATCACCATCACCAGGTCCAGGCGCCAGACCTTGTCGGCTTGCCGCAAGCAGTCGATGCGGCGGATCTTGCCCTTCTGGTCGGGGTTGGAGATCACGCAGCACGGCGGCTTCTTCCCCGTGATGGTGAGCACGAAGTCTTCGCGGAACTCCGGCCGGATGTCCTTGCGCAATTTGGCCAGCAGCCGCGACGCCCACTTCTGCTTGATCTCGGGCTTCTCGCCCAGGAGTTCGTCTTTGACGGCACGCTCCTCGTCCTTGGACATGCGCTTCTCGTGCTTTTTGAAGTACTTGCGTTTGCGGGCCTGCAGGTTGAACCAGGTATATGAGAACGCCCGCACGTGCGGGAGGAGAGCCTCGATGAAGGGATGGAATTCATCCTGGAGGGATGGAGAGAGGGAGGGAGAGACGGGAAGCAGGGGAGAGGAGAGAAGGGAAGGGGAGAAGACGTTAGAATCTCGGAGCATGATTCGGCAGCGCTTTGTGAAGTAAAGTACGGGAAACGTGCGAGTGCGCGTTTGCCAGGATGACACACACACACACACACAAAACATTTGTCATAAGCATCACATAACAGACAATGCTATGCTAGTTTAGAATTTAGAACCAAAATTCCTAACCAGAGTATATAATAAAACTACAGACATGCTATTATGAAAAACAAAACAAAAACACACTGAAATTTTAAGTAACCTCACTTTTTTCTTCTGCATTGTTTTACACTGACATTTTTGTGTTTCAAAAGATCATTTTCTCAGCTCAAAACAGACAGTGATGTTTTTGAGGGACAGACGTAAAGAGTCCACAACAGCTGCTCACTGTCGCTTGTGCCAACCCCTGCTACCGCAAGTCCTGATCCAAACTACATCGCCACACGGCAGACACAGAAGCAGCACGCCACAGACAAAACACACAAGACATGCAGCAAAACAACTAAATAAAGCATCTGTAGTTACCATTCTGCACTTTCATCATAAACCCTGCTGGCCGATAAGGAGTGGAAAAACGAGTGAAATGTCTTCTTCACACTCAGCTTGACACTACATGCCCCGATTATTTAGTGCACAATATCAGAGTTTTTAATGTTGTTGCAAAAGTAAAAAAAAAAAAAAAAAAAAAAAAAAATTCAAAAAGTTAACATTTTGTAAAAATGTCCAGTCGAAGAGGAGAGAAGAAAAATTATGAAAACCTTGGAGGAGCCAAACAGTGACAGCTCTGGAGATACAAAAACTAGAAATGCAAGAGAGAAATGTTTAACACAAAACAGGGGAAATGAGAGAAAAAATAAAAGTTCTGAAAAAAAAATTGGTATTTTGCCAGCCACCAAAACCAAAAATTAAATATTACATATGAACACAAGAAAGCGGACAATGAAATCGCTCAATCAAAAAGTATTACTCACTGTTAGAGAAAAAAACATACACAAATAAATACACAAATACCGCAACAAAGAGAAAAAATGTTTGGCAAAGCGGTAAGTGGTGTTTGTTCAGATATGCGTGCTCTGCATTCGACACACAGAGAGCGAGAGATAGACAGAGAATGGGAGATAGACAGAGAGAAAGAGAGAGAGACAGCGAGGGGGGTAGAGAGGAGCGAATGGAGAGCGCAAAAAAAAAACGAGAGAACCGAATCAATGTTGGAAGAGCGCGTACGACCGCTGGCAAACCCGATAGAAGCTTCTTTTTTTTCCCTTTTTCCTCTCCAACTCTATCTCTCTCTTCCTCTCCATGCTCTTTTCCTATCCATTGCCTCAGAGTGTGCCAGCGCGAAGCTGAGCCCACCTATTTGGCACCGGATGCCCGATCGCTCAGCCAATACGCACGCTTGAAGGACTGAATGGGAGGGAGGCAGGGACGGAGGGAGGGTGAAAGAGATGGAACGAGAGAGCGAGGGGGGAGATAGTGTAGGGTTCGGTCAGTGGGTTGGCTCCTTACTTTGCCAAATTAACAAGTTCCTATCTTGTGCAACTGCAAAGTCCAGAGCACATTAATTTTACATGCGCCAATCAGCCGTATTCCATTCCCAGCCCAATTTACCTCCATTTTCCCCCTCTTGTCTTCAAGAACCGAGCTCAGATGCACACACGCACTTTTGCCATTTTCACCAATGCACTTGCCATCACCTCCATCGAGCGAGCGCACAGCAGTGTCCCCGTTTGCCCCGTCCCCTCCCTCCATTGAGCGGCGTGTGAACGCGCGGGCCAGAACTCCCAGCAGACGCTACAGACCAGCAGCTGCCTTTAGAATCGGCGCACAAACAAAGAGCAAAGAGAAAGACGTAGTCCACAGCAGAACAACATTCTCGCTCTGAACTTTATCTGAGAATGTGACCACGTCAGTTTGGACACAATAAAAATAGATTTTTTTTTAAAGAACAACAAAAAAGTATTTCACATTAAAATGCTTTTATAAGAAAGTATTTTAATAGTTGTTTCCTTAACTAAACTATTCTCCTTATAATGCTTTTTACAAAACAGCAACGCTATAGCAGGACTCAACAATTAACTTACAACTATTAACTAACTTGTCTTGCCAGTATTTTCAACAGTAAGTCCAACCAGCAAAAATGTAAAATTTTATTAAATCAATATTTATATTTTTCGTTTAGCATTAAGTATTGTTCACAAAAAAATGATATAATAATATAATATTAAGTATTCTTTACCAATAATAATAATAATAATAGATTAATTTGCAATAAAATTCTAGAAATCTAGAAATTATACTGCTATAAGGAACTCCATGCCAGATTCAAGTTTATAAACATTACAGGAAAACACTGACATACTGTGATTTATTAACTCTTTTGAATTAATTCTAACTGATGCATCCAAGACTAGTGCAAATCAATCTCGCAATTTCAACATCCTCATATAAGTTAGCCAGCTATCATGTTCAAATATTTAAATCAGCAAGATTGGCAAAACCCATGTTCAATACATCACTGAAACCCAAATGTTAAAGTTTGCAACGGCACATGTAGCTACATTATCAACGAACACCAAATGTAATGACAACACAGCATTGGTCAGTTTCATGAACCGGCCTGAAACTCTCTCACACTGGCCCCGAGCCGTAGCACACAAAACATTCAATGCAATCCTGTACCAAACTATATTCCACATATAGGAATTCAGTCAATCCCTGTTTGCAATGATCCATTATGATCCATACACAGAGCCAGGGAAATCGCTAGCTTGAGCAGATTCGTATCAAGTGATTTAATCTGGTTTAATCCCTACAATGAGTTTACGCAACATATGCCACTCTCTCTGGGCTACGCGACACCTTAGGGCGACCAGCAGGCCTATCCAAGACCACCGGGTGAAGCAGCCTCATTCTCAAAGCAACCCAGTTGGCGCCTGCTATGTAAATGCAGCGTTTCCTAACAAACAAAGCCGAGCTTCAGGTTGGTGTGTCGTTTTGTTTGTGAATGTTCCACTGGCTTGCAATTCACTTTGCATAATTCCAATCCTAATGAAAGGAAAGTTCTACACAATTCATATCAGTTGACGGTGTACAAAGCAAGGTGTCTTGGTATTTTGTTTTGCCTACATTTTGTACCAATCATTCTGCATGTTGTTACAGTTTGTATCTGATTTGGTTTGACAGACTACATGGATTTTGTGTCTGACACATTTATTTCCATGAAATAATTTCCATGTCTGCAAACAAAGAGTTTGAAAGTGTCTATGTTAAATGACCTGAGGGGAAAAAGTGTCAGTAACAAGTTCATTGTTCTTGCTTGAATTATTGGTTGAATGATTGCAGCAAATCTGACATCATTTTGGATGAAGCGAACTTTATGACAGCATGAACTCTGCGTTGTTATCATGAGATTAAATTAGTATGCAAGCCATAAACGGCATATAAAACAGCGCTTGCTAATGTTCCCCGCAAGCTTGCTGGATCTGTTCACTGCCGAATGCCCTTATTCAAACTCTTTTATACCACAGCCTATCTTATCTTTGTATGACACTCTCCTCTCTAACCAGCGACCTTTGTTTTACGCAAGAAAGAAAGGAGAGCGCTAGAGGAAGATAAAAAAAAGTTCGAGAAAGAGAGAGACGGGCAAAAAAGCCTCACTCTGCTGCGTATAGCCTACTGCTTGCTTGTGTGTTTTCGTTTCTGTATAGCAAGGCCTACTTCTTCCAGAGAAAGAGAGAAAAAGGCTGAGATTGTGAAAAGAAAAATCGGCAGCACGCACTCTCACACACTATTATCCAGAACCCGTGCTTAAATGACCTGTTACTAGGCCATATATTACACCACAGTACACACGCATCCCATAAAAGTCCAGTCTTACCATATTTATGAATTTTATCAAATTTCTACTCTTTTGACGTTTTGGGATTCTTTTGTTTCTGGGGGCTCATCAAATGTCTAACATTACCAACAGTAGGCTGGTATTAATAATTTTTTAAACGTTTTAGTTTGTGTGGTTGCCCTTTATTATAGCCGATGCCAAGACCGTAACTGACTAATATAAGAAAACAGGCTTAGTTGTGTCTCAAAAGTGCCTACATATTTTACATAACACCGACAAAGAAAACAAATTCAATGACAACAACGACAAAAATGTGTTCCTTGTAAAGAAAGACTTATAAAAAAATATACCATAGCCTACCTCTGGCCTTCAGTCGATTCTTTTAAGATTAATGTGCTTTATTCTTTTCCGTTGCTTTCTTTTCTTTCATTTTTAGAAACAATATATGATTTTCTTAGTCGCCTAATATGACTGACCTGTAAACATCTAACGGGTTTTTTTTTTTAAATCGCGTTGGCGGGAGCTCGAGATCCGCCACACTGGCGCGAGACAGGAAAAAAGGCTGCGGATGGAGCGAAGCAGACATGATGCGCGAGAGCAGAGAAATCTGACATGAACTAGGGAATTTTTGCAAGAAATATTTTCCACAAAATATAATGAAACTTGTATGAACATACTTTCACAACAGACAACAGGAGGAAAAAAAAAGAGCAATTCTTCGGCCTACATAAAAAGGCCAAACCTATTCGTATCGATCACTGAAGAACATATCAACACCATAATTTGCACATATAGGCTACTGAAGTTTTTTTGTTTTTTTTTCGAGTTTAAAGTACAACAAAAACGAAATCGAATATATCATCAAAGAAAAAAGGCCTACGATATATTTCCAGGAACTGGGGACCAGCGGACATAGCGTATAGGCTACCATCTGGGGGCATGTAACAAATGAAAAATCAAAATACGGTGGTAAAATATTTTAAAAACAATATTTATGTGCCCCTTGTGCATCCTATCCATATTTTATCTATAAACCTAATTTAATAACTAATTTCTTTAACTTTCAGTACCATGCCAAATCGTGTTGAATTCAAGGCAGCGTGGGGCGTAAAAAAAAAAAAAGAAAGAAAAGGTCTTTTTTGTTTTATTTTACACTGTCATTTTTAAACTTCTTCATATAATATCTTCGTAGGCTATTACTATTAAACTATTTAATGTTTAAATAAGCATCTTTTAAAATCTTCAACAAATCTACAATTTATAGGCTAAAGACAACCAGTTCAAACATATTTTAAGTTTTAAACAAAAAAGCATTAATCTATCTAATCTAAAATACGATTTGTCTCTCATAATAACATGCATAAATACAGCCTAGTGCTTTAGCTAAGAATATATTTTTTTCGTCAGGCTATGCAAAAAGAAAACAAGCAGTTCGTGTAGCCTACGTTAAGATTTTTAGCTAACCTGAGGATCAAATAAATTAAAAATAAATAAATACATTATTTTACAACTCAGAGACGGCTAAAACAAACCCGTTCTTAAGAGGTGTTTTGGAGCGCTGCGGTGCTTTATGTGGAATTAATTCAGTTTTATAAACGGACGCGTTTCCGAGATGTGAAAATCTGGGAGTAATTTATGTGAATTCAGCTCCACGGGTAAATATTCTTAATGCATACAGAAAAGCTGTCGAGACGCATTTTGCTTAAGGGGAAAAAAAACACCTGAAGCACCTTTTGAGGTTTCCAAGCCAAACGACGTCACAACAAAATGTTGGCAATCTTACAAGTAATTTTTTTTTTTCAAGATTTTACAAATAAGCTAATATGCAGCTATTTTAGGTTTTTGCAATTTTTCAGTTAGCACAGAAGTTACTCAGAAGTTACGGCAAACAGATGCTCACAGAAATCGCGTTTGGCTGAGGGAGTAGTAAGTAAGCATAGCAACAGTGTGCTGTTTGACGTTTTTGCGTCAGAATTCTAACCAAAAAACTTTATTTTTCACTTTATGATAGATTTACATAGATATCACAAATAAATTAATTGTTTTTATTTAAAAAAAAAAAGTCAATAAATGCCAAAAGACGAACCACTGAAAGTTATTCAATAGGCCTACCACACAGTAAATGTTATATTATCATAGGCCTATAAACATTTAGATGCGAGTTGGATTCTCTGATCTAGCCTACTACCGATTGTTCAGGTGTCAGTCTGTCTATTACATGAGCCTAGTTGTAAGAATAATAACACTGATTTCTATTTAGAGATGCTTCTATTTAGAAGCATTCATCAAATGAATGAGGGTGTTTCCGTCCGCGGGAACATGTGTCGGTAGCTCAGAGAACTGGACTGGGTCAGTGAGATCAGTCAGCAGACTGTTGAAGTGTAAACTGGAAAAAATGCCGAGACGAGCACGGCGTGACACCACAGCATTGAGCCGCTTACGCAGCGACTAAATACAACCGATCCGACTACCCAACCACACCAAATATTGATACTGCCCACTGTGAGTGCACTGCACTCTCCCCTCTCTGTGTGTGTGTGTGTGTGTGTGTGTGAGAGAGAGAGAGAGAGAGAGAGAGAAGATTAAAAAAGACGGCAAATAATGTTTTTAATATTAAATGCAAAGACTTCTGATATAGGGGCAGGGGGAAAAAACTTATCAGATAAACATGGTACCCTAGTACAGTGGTTCCCAACACTGGTCCTGGAGGCACCCCAACACTGCACGTTTTGCATGTCTCCTTAAAGGGGTCATATGATGCGATTTCAATTTTTTCTTTCTCTTTGGAGTGTTACAAGCTCTTGGTGCATAAAGAAGATCTGTAAAGTTGCAAAGACTAAAGTCTCAAATCCAAAGAGATATTCTTTATAAAAGTTAAGAGTCAGCCACACCTACCTAAAACGGCTCGTTCTAACACGCCCCAACATACCTACGTCGCTCTGTGGGAAGATTTGCATAACGCCGCCCAAATGTTCACGCAAAGAAAGAAGGCATAACTTTTATTCTCGCTGTAGTTTTGTTGCCGCCACCATATCCTGAAGACGCTGTGTGCTTCGTTGTGAAAGCGAAACTACTTTGTTTGGTCTTCCAAAAGAGGACGATATCCGCTTCGTCATGCCTGGAGCTGATCCGTGCTGGTCGCTGAGGGAATACAACAGTATGGTGAGGGGCGTAACATTTCCGTCTCACGCTTGAGGTATTCGGCCAATCACAACGCACTGGATAGCTGGCCAATCACAGCACACCTCGCTTTTTCAGACCGATGAGCTTTGTAAAAATCGACGCGTTTCAAAAAGGCGGGACATAGAGGAGAAACAATAATGTACAGTATGTGGAAAATAATGTGTTTTTTTAAACTTTAAACCGCATAAACACATTTCATTACACCAAATACACAAAATAATGTTCTTTTTAGCAGCATCATATGACCCCTTTAATGAAACACACCTGATTCAGGTCATCGGCTCATTAGTAGAGACTCCAAATTGGTGTGTCAGAGAAAGGAGACATGCAAAATGTGCAGTGTTGGGGTGCCTCCAGGACCAGGGTCGGGAACCACTGTCCTAGTACACTGATGTGTTTTTATTAGAAGCGCAAATCCCGTTTTTTTTTTTTTATTATAACACCTTTAATAAAAACTACTGTTAAAATTAACCTAGCATGAAAATAATGTAGTTTTCAACAAATATCTGTATCCTTATAAAGTGCTGATTTTGGCATGTCCCATCACAAAGGTCTTGACCTTCACAACTGCATCTAACAATTAAAACCATACAACAATGTCATCACTTTGACATTATCGATTGAGTTTATATTGAATTCATAAAGCAAAAGTGACAGCTTAATATAAAAAAAAACATATGTTTATTTTTGCTATTAAAAAAAATGCTAAATCAACGTGATTAACATTTTCAAAATAAAACATTTCAGAATTTCAGGCCATATTGTTCCATTTAAAAAAAAAAAAAGCCATGCATGAGCGATTATAATAACAACCTGAAAAAATCTGCAATAATAGACCTTGTAAGCAATTACTACTTAAATGATACAGAAAAATAGTTGTCTTGAGAAATCGCGCCTCTTTCTGTGACAGCCCTATAAGCTCTGTAAACTTTCATGAATGTGGTGATTTAATTCAGTCGCTCTATCAGAAGTTAGCAAGACTCTGCTGTAAGCTACATCAGTTTCATTTGACTCTGCATACACACCTTACCAGTCAGTAAAAAAAAAAAAACACTTTAAAGTTCATTAAATAAAGTACTGTCCTTCTCTCTGTTCAGTGATAGACCAAGGCATCAGCAAGAGCAATGTCCTCAAGCAAAACCATCCGCCTTCCATACTACTACACAACATAAAACGCAACCAAAATCAAATACATCAATGTAAATAAGGTGCAACTGCAAGTGAGTCTATGCATCATAAAGCCACACGTATAAATCCAACGACTAACGAAAACTTCTATCACGGTCGGTTGCCAATGACAGAAACTCATATTTACATGAAAGAGCCTTATAATTTTGTCATTGTCTGGTTCACACATAACATAAGACAGACATCCTAGAATCACCCTGGTACTCAGTCATAAGGAAGTCAGGTTCCAGCATATACATCCAGTCACAACCTGTAAATAACTGCATGTAATTATGGTTGATATTTCAGCAGCTCTAGTGCCAAGTACCAGGTTTAAACTAGAGATGTTCTGGGCTCCCCAATGCACACCCCTCCACCCTCGCTTTTATTCTCATTCTTTTCTTTAACTCCACCACTTGGCGAGGCGCCAACCCTTCTCCTAAACTGGGCATCGTGCCCTACCCTTTATGCAAATGAGTCACCCACCACCTCCTGTCTTTCTGCCACTCTATCTCTCTTTCCATCTTTCTCCCTTGCTCTCTCTTCTCTCATGCCCCACACACACTGGTCATGTCATTTGTCTTTTTTCCTGTGATAACTCTAATTCCCTACATTTCTGTCACTTCATTTCTAATTATTTTATCAAACAAACTCGTGTCTCACATCTTTTTATGAGAAATCTTCACGCTATACTGTATTCACAGATGATATAAACCTTTTTTCCTCACCAGCTTGTATCGTTATGTCACTAGTACACCAAACTGAAGACTTCTTCATTAATGAATGCTATAGGCAAATTTAATTTGCATTTGCGTTTAGGGTGTTTACAGTAATTGTGCAAAGATCAAACTGACAAACATGCACTAAATACCCACAAACCCAAAACCCACAAAACTAGCAGTTCAAGTGTAAACAAATAACACACACTCTGTGTGAGGGAACAACAGGTGATGGACTTTTTCATCAGAAGAAACATTATGGATTATGAACTGGTATTTTGGCCAGAAGCAATGGTTAAAATGCCTTAATGATGGATTTGTTTCTTATAAACACAGCTTTTCACTTCACAAGATGTTAATTGATGG
>NW_015537995.1:283034-326533 GCF_001515605.1 Sinocyclocheilus anshuiensis
ATATATATAATATATATATATATATATATATATATATATATATATATATTAATAAATGATGCCAATGTCTAAAGAGTTGATAATAATCCATGTATAAACAATACTATTTAATGACTCCATAAATCACAGTATTGTTGAGATACAAATTAAACACTACACACCATTTACTAGAAAATTGTTTATTACTTATTGCCAAGACTTTCCTAAAGTTTTCAAATTATAATATTCTCAAAATTGCAAAACGATTAATTTGGCTGAGACATTTTATGAAATAATTCCAATTATTTTATTATTAAATATGATAAATACAAATAAGTACCTCAATATCACTTTCTCTCACTTTCTTTATCACTAACAATAAGATAACACACACAGAGAACCAAGAACAAACAAAAGACATTAACTGTCACCAAATCATCATATTAGAATGATTTCTGAAGAATCACGTGGCACTGAAGACTGACAAATCTGATCCCATGAAGAAACATCCTCAGGCCATCCGAGATTTAGATGAGTTTGAGTAAAATTTTATTTTTGGGTGAACCATTCCTTTAAGGGTCTTGGGTTCAAGAAACAACTAAAATAACAACTAAAAGCTGCAATACAAATATTTATGTCTTAATATCTTCCCTTTCAAATGTTCAAACTCTCAAGCGATCATTATTCAAGCTTTAATTTTGGCATAATATTGTTGAAATGCTGTAAACTTGTCCACAAAAATATTGCTCTGAAAACCCTGTGTTATAAGCTGCATGTGTGTAAATGAACACGGTGCCACTGTTTGCTTTGAAACTTACAGTGCAAATAGACTATATACTTCTTTAAGTCAATTGCAGCCTTTGAATTGACCTTGTCTTAAGACTTAAGCACATGCATAAAAAAAAACATATGATTTTGTATCTAGGATTTGTTGACTAGGTTGTACCAACTAGTTGATTATTTCTACAACTAATCAATGCTGGGTCTGTGTCCATTTAGACACTATTTTCAAATCTCAGCTGCACAGACACACTCTGCAGCTGCACGGCAGCACATTTACATAAGGTAAACACTGGCTCGCTGACTAGTCCACTACTTTTCTGGATGACTAGGGAAAACGAGTAGCCGTGCAAGCCCTAGATCAACAACACGAACACAAAACACAAATGCCTCACCCGGTCACACGCACGCACGCTCAGTGATGACTAGATGTAATTACACTACAATGGCAAAGTGAGAGTAAATGGCCACTAGCTGCATGACACGCTCACACATGTGCACAATGAGGTACAATGCCTGTGAGGAAACCCTTTGTTGAAGAGAAAAAAGAGCTGATGGAGGAGCGTGTATATGAGTTTGTGATAGAAAAGATAGGTTAAAGAGTTTTCACTAAATCATTTAAGGAATTATTAATAATTAGTGGTTGGTAGATATATATAATATATATATATATATATATATATATATATATATATATATAAATAAATGATGCCAATGTCTAAAGAGTTGATAATAATCCATGTATAAACAATACTATTTAATGACTCCATAAATCACAGTATTGTTGAGATACAAATTAAACACTACACACCATTTACTAGAAAATTGTTTATTACTTATTGCCAAGACTTTCCTAAAGTTTTCAAATTATAATATTCTCAAAATTGCAAAACGATTAATTTGGCTGAGACATTTTATGAAATAATTCCAATTATTTTATTATTAAATATGATAAATACAAATAAGTACCTCAATATCACTTTCTCTCACTTTCTTTATCACTAACAATAAGATAACACACACAGAGAACCAAGAACAAACAAAAGACATTAACTGTCACCAAATCATCATATTAGAATGATTTCTGAAGAATCACGTGGCACTGAAGACTGGAGTAATGATGCTGAAAATTCAGCTTTGTGTCACAGGAATAAATTACATTTTAAATTAGATGAAAATTGAAAACAGCTATTTTAAATTGTAATAATATTTCACAATATTACAGTTTTTACTGTATTTTTGACCAAGTAAATGCAGCCTTGGTGAGCAGAAGAGACTTAAACAGACCTTAAACTTTTTTACAGTAATGTATAAAAACTGAAACTTTGACTGCTGCATGAAATTCCAAGTTCAGAAATCATTTCCGTTTCATTTCTGACAGTGAACTCTCTCTCTGTCAGCATTTGTCTCATCTGTCAGCCGCTTTCTCTCATTAAGAGCTGTTCAGCATTAGTTCTGTCAGTTCAGGACAGGTGCAGTGGTAATGAGAGAGTAACACTGCATGCACTGAGGGCTTTCCCATTATAGTAAGCTTAATCCAGGGGGAGGGAATGTGTGTGTGTGTGTGCACATACTGCAGTTGGGGTAAGAATTTGTGTGTTTATAAGGGAGAGAGAGAAAGTGTTGTTTGTGTTTACTGGCATTTTGCAAGTGCATTAGCATTCTGCCCAAAAGTTAATGACACTTCTTTGCTTGTGTCTTTCACTGCCTCCCTGCTTGTATATACACACACATATATGCATACATATTGCGGTTGTTCTTCTCATGACAACCACAACTATCATTGTCATCATCATCCACTCAAAAAAAGCTTGCTAGAGCTTGGAAACAAAATCTGAAACAGCTGGAGCTCTTTAGAGAGCCCTGAAGACACAATCAGAGCCAGAAGTCTCTCCATACACGTCAAGACATTACCACCTCATCTGTGGTCTCTCAAAACGAAACCTAGAAAGAAATGGACGGAGAGAAGCAAGATAGACAGAGTAAATGCTGTACAAAAAATAAATCATAAGCTAAAAGGCAAAATAAATAAATACATTCATTTTTGAAGAAGGAAGAAATCATACTATTTTATAGCATTATATACAGTGATAAAGGCTATGTCGATTAGCATTGCATTATAAATATACTTTATTCTTATAAAAATACCCAAGATTGCTTGAAGAACACAGATACCATATATTTTGTGCAATCGCATGTTTGTTGTCTTCAGGTTTCCTCAGTTAAAATTTCTCTATCTGCATTTTATTCAGCTACAGCATCACTGGATACCTCTGTCCATATTAGGGATTTCCTGGAGCATTACTTCTACTATGCATATGTGGAGTTTCTGCGCAAGGGCGCCCTCCGGCTTCCAGTATTAATTAAACAGTCATTACATTACCTGTGTACTGCTCATAACACCCTATTTTGGGTAAAAACTTTTCTCTAAAGAAACAGGATTCCCTAAATTATCGTCATTCATACCGTTATCGCAATAAGTATCAGAAATTATCGTGATACATTTTAAAGCCCATATCGCCCATCCCTAGTGCGAACCCATGCAAAACTTGCCAATGTCTGTACTATGGCATTGTAGGTGAGTCGTCTGGTTGATTTCTAGGTGTTTTTTACTTGGTCAAGCAAAATAAGTCTGTTTCTGTAATATTGTAGTCCATAGATATGGCTCAGTTTCATCTGTTTAATTTAAATCTACGATTGTTTTATCCATATATCATTCACTGGCTAAAAATCCAATCACTAAGAAAAAAGCAGCTTGACGGTATCTATGTCTGTACAAATTGAATGAGTTAAGATAGGCATGTTGAAAAATCTCTAAGTATGAGGAAGTGTAATTACCAGCAGCACTAATTGGGTCACTAGTTTTACACAAAGTAAAGAAGAAGTTACAAAGAGGTTTTAGAAACCGTTACTGCATTTTAAAAGGCGTTTAGAGTTATTCTACAGCACAGCCTCTTCCTCCATCTTGTCTTTGGAACCAGAGTTTCTCTCCAGAGCGCAGAGATAGAAATCCAGTGCACACGCTAGAACCTGACCTCCATTTGGCTGCACTGGCCTGCATGTTTGCTCAGGTCTCATGGTCCTGACACCTGTGGGAAGGTACGCTCACAAAAACATAAATAAAAAAAGTTGGCCCGCTTACTCTTCTACAAACATATTCAGGACTAATTATGCTTGATTTTTCATACTGCCAGGAGGATTATCGTTGATACTGCATACACGAATACAGCAGTTTTAAAGCTGGTCCGAACTGCACTGAAAGAAAATTTGGTTTAGAAATGTTTGTTTAGAAACTGCTAGTAAATTTTTAGCAATACTTAACTATTTATATAATTACATAAGAAATGGAAAGTAACAAACTGAATTAAGCATGACAATTTAAAGTGTAAAAACTGAAATTGCATTTTCTTGTCCAACTTAATCTTTGTTTTATTTACAAATTTTTTTTTTCATCTTTTTTTTTTAAAGCGTGCATGTGCAAGACTTAAAATTAATCATACCAAGAGGGAGGAAACATGAGAGAAAAAGTGAAATTGAGAAAGGGAGAAATCTTAGGCCCCATCCAAAAGGAGACGCGTTTAGCTGTATACGCAAAAATTTTGTATCGGATTGGCGTTTCGTGCAGATGGATCTGGCGTTTTGGGAGCGTGAAACCGATATTTTTTGAAACCGGGTCCCAGAGTGGATAAATCTGAAAACGCCACCCTTTCATCATGTCATCACCCCACGTCTCGACCCTAGTCAGACACCGCTACATCAAACAAACACTGAACGGTTGTCTTTTTATTAACTAACATTAACACAGATTAATAAATGTATTGTTCCATGTTCGTTTGTATACCGCGTGCAAGGTTTATGCGCATAGTCCAAGTCTCCTTCTCTGTTTTTAGTGTAGCTCTGTGGCAGAATTACAGTGCCACATACTGGTCTGGCATGTATAATACATCGTTTTGTGTCGGTTTCACGGTGTCGTGTGTACGCAGATATTTCTTGAGACGAGGGGAAAAAAAGATCGGTTAGGGAAAGCACTGGCTTCGTGTGGATGTAGCCTTAGTCTCTCTGGACATAAGAAAAATGCTAGCTTGGTGAGACCAACTTGACATTGGTTAACCAAAACACAACCCTTCTACAATAAACTTAAAGGACTAGTTCACCAGAAAAATGAATTGTCATAATTCATAACAATTCTAAGTCATTCCAAACCACATCTTCAGTGGAAGGCATTGTATGCTAAAGTGATTTTCAGTATGTCTTTGATTTTTTTGAAAGAAACAATATAATACATTTTTTTTTTTAATTACTCAGATGAGTAAATGCTGAAAGAATCTTCATTTTTAGGTGAACTTTTCCATTAAGCGTCTGCTCTAGAAGCTCAATGCACAATTTGTCCGGTCGAAGAACAGAGAAGTTATTCGCCGCAGTACCCAAGGGCCTGATCCAGTTTCTTCCGTTGAGCCCTTTGTGGGATTTTACCCAGTACATTCACAGCACTTCAAGTTCCAGCGCTGAAAATCAACAACTGTACCATGACTTCTTTAAATGCTGATGGGGTGTGGCAATGGAACAGAGAACAGAATTTGGGAGTAAAAATTACACGACGCCCTGTCCCGGCCCCTTAACAGACTGTATGAAACGCACACACAGTGTTGTGTTTCTGAGTTCCTGACTCGCTAAGATAAGATGAACAAAATACCTAAACCCTGCAAGGTGCATTTTAGGAGAATGAGACATTGATCAAACCGATAATATCTGGCAACTGTACAATTCAGATGCATTCCATAGGACTGCGACCACAGAGAAGACTAGTGAGGGACGGCAAGCACAATGCACAAAGTTCCTGAGATCCCAAGACAGAACTTGGCAACCTGAAGAGCCTCTAAGTGGGATAATATGGTTAACATTCCTTTGCATCCCCTTAAGAAATCCAATATGTGCATATCAGTGCTTCTACCTGAGGCCTTACCTCTCAGATACAAAGAAAGAAAACACTCACACTAGCCAGCTAATGTAATTAGGGCTGGAAATCAAGATTTAAAAAAAAATACTGAAACAGAATGATTTATGTCTGCCGATGTGCACTCTACACTGTACTGAAATACTGCTACTGAATCTACAGCACAACTGTAAAAACAAATTATGTTTTGTTCGTGTTGTGAGCCGTTCCGTGTTGTATCATGCAAAACAATACAAAACACAAATAGACAAGGATTTTATTGCAACGTGCTTGCTGATTGCATGCTATGCATGCCATTTGTTTGCATTGCAGACGGGGTATAGGTTTTGCAATGTACACATCAATTATAGTCAATTTGCTTGTCTAAATATTAAGTATTCAAAATATTTACATATGATTTACATGTTAAAATCACTTCAATGACACTGAAATGTTCTGAAAAAATGAAAAGAGTCTTAAAAACTCTTAAAAAGAAAGGTTTCACAGAGATGCCACAGAACTATTTTGGTTCCCCAAAGAACCTATCAATGAACAATTCTAAAAAAAATGAAAAAAAACAACTATTTTCAAGAGTGCACAAATAACAATAAATTGTTTTCAAAAAAACTAGCTATAACAAAGCACAAAGAAAGTTCCACAAGTACAAATCTCATCCGTTTTCACAGATTTTTAGGAACAACATATAAAACAACCATGAGTTCAGATTATGAATTTTCTAGAAATGATGAATTCACACCTAACTTGTGGCTTTCCCCATGAAAAACAACACTACTCATAGCCCACCAAGAAACGAATAATGCAATAAAAATCTGAGACATGACCACCCACCATCAAACAGCTCATTTGTATATTTCTGAATATTTTGCGATAAATTTAATAAAATAAGCCAATTTATACTCCGAATTAAAGACTACAAGTCAACAAGTGCATCAATACATTTCTAATTCACTCAGTCTTGGTCATCTTTCTGCATTTCAGTATTTTGATTTAATTCAAATCATCACGATTCGTCTCAGAGCTTGTTGGTTTGGTTTTGATCCCCGTGCAGAAAAATACTTCAGAGAACAAGGCCGCTGAAAAAGGCATCCGTCAACGTCTCAATAGTTGGTTACTGCATATTTTAAACCCAAATGAATTATCAGGTCATTTTATTCACTGTGCATTTTCTAAAAGTGGCCCCCGAGCTGTGTAACCTGAGCACAGAGTCTGTACACAGAGAATAACGAGTGCTTCCAATGGACGAGATAAGGACAACATGTTAACATAATAAAAGAAAAAAAGCTGGCTTCCAAAAGTTCCTTATCGTACAGGTAAACTAGCACCATGCTCATGCTAATGCTCAGGGTCAGTATCTGACCTCAGTTGTGGAATAAGTCTAACATCTTTCACTGATCCCAGAACATCCCTCCACCAATATCCTGTGATCTCTTTCAATTACGAAACGCTCATGAATCAACTGATCCGACGCCAGCTGAAATGAGCTGATGACATCATCACAAACTCCTCTGCGAATTATAAAACGCACATAAAACTCTGCTCCTTGACGGCCGACTCAAGAGCAACGATAAGCTTTGTCAGGCACTGCCAGATATTGAGCTCATTTAGTAATTCTCTGAGAGTATGCGAGCAGACGCTGCAAAAGTGCTAACCCGAACATGACCCAGTTCCTTAGACTGAGCCTGCATTCAATGCCAAGATCACGATTACATCCCTGCCAAAACATTTAGAGTGAGCCTTTAAATACTGCCCCTCTCTCTTTCCTGTGGTGGGCGGCATTGGTGAAAGGCTGGCGTAACTCAGAGGACTGACTGTGCTATGCCTTCAGGTTAAGGTCTGGATTTTACCACCTCGGTGAAAGCCAGTCTAAACACACATATCACGGGAGTGAGGCTGGAAGCTGGCAGCGCGCCACACGGCCCGAGTCACACCACCGCTACGGACCTGATTCACTGAGGCTAGTTTACTGAATAAAAAGACAGTGGGAAGCCTGACGCATTTAGTGGCTGCAGTGACTGATAATTCAATAACATTTCTCAGAAGTGCACCAAACAGAACGGCAACAATAATAGCTGTTTTCAAACAGGTTTCCCAAATACTCCCTCTTTGTAGCATTGGTCAGACAAACAGATAGTCCCACCCACAACTTATGCCATGGATCTGGAAGCATTTTCCCCATTCATTTATCCCAGAGGAATTTTAAAGCATCTTTGTTAAGAATTACAGGCTGTCAACCTAACTAAATCACTACAACATTACAGATTTTTATATGAAAAAATCATTTGAAAATCTGACAAAAAATGGAGCAGAACTGTAAATGAGCAAAAGAACTACAATCCCATAAAGCTTTGCGAATAACAGGGTCAAATTAAAAACAATGGAGAAATATGAAACTATTGATTTAAAGATGTCGATTATGTATACAGAACCAATATATTTTGAGCTTATTGCAAAATATGCATATATAGATGGATATTAAAGTAGTTTGACATGTTGCAATTCTCTGATTGGTAGAAGTTTCTCTTTGGAATCATGGGTAATGTAGTTTTCCATTTGAAATTTAAATGTTAAACATGATTTTTTTTTTGTTATTAGTTGAAATAATGGGGGCTGATGGGTTCAACAAAAACAAAAACTATTGATTATCAACCTCGTAGCCTTTGAAGACATACCTACCTGTCTACCAAGTTATTCTTAAAAATCAGTTTCTCTACAGAACGCTTGTGGGTGCAGAAATTACACACTGCACCTTTGAGATGCTATATGCTAGCATTTTAATTGCACTGCATTTAAAAAAATTGCGGTTCAGTTGTAAATCTTTTAAATTTTGTTGACTGCTCTTTTGTTTTATGAGTTTAGATGGGCAATAACACTGACAGCAGTCATCTGTTTACAGATGTGCCCTGATTAGCTTACTTACATAAACTACTACACGTTGTGCCAATTAAAATGATGAATTGTGATTTCTGTTTACCAACAAATGTGGTTCGAGTTGCCTGCAGAGATTTGACTGCTGTGATGATACTGTGCTTTGACGAATCATGAATCCTATACCTCCAAAGGGAACAAGAAAGAAGAAAATAAACAGCTGCACATTATTTGCGAACTGTGGAAATCAAATGCAATAGTATTTTGTGTCTGCACATTGTGGCATAAATTTTAAAACTCTGACAGAAATTTAGTTGCCAAGAGGCTTCTACACACATCTCAGTATGTCAGAGAACTTCACAGCGAATGAGATTTACGAATATGCACACAGTGAGAGAAAAAAAAAAAAAACAGCGTTCCAAAATGTAGTGATCTGCCTTGCTGTCTACATAGGGAACTCCCTTCTAAGGCACCATCCCGAAGCTCATCATTCACTGATTTAAAATGCTCTACATATGCAGAATCTTACTTCTTTAATGCCTTAAAATACTGGCTACATAGGCAGCTCATTAGGTTTTGGAACAGAGCAAGCGTGCGAGAGAGTGAAACAGTTAAACCATGTAAATGCTCCCAATAAGGAAACAGGCACCACTTCTCCTGCACCCATTTATAACACCCTACAACAAAATAAACATCTGTTTAACACAGGGGGATTACAGGAGACTGTTTTTTCTCTACTTTGCTCTTTTTTTAACACTCACCCTGGTCTCATTCCCGTTTAAGTTACAAAGCTTGATTAGTTTTACGTGTTAAACACACACATGTGCACATACTGTATGAATGTGCCGCGTCTCTCTCCATCCCTGGACCGCTGCCATCCATTCTTCTAAGTAACGCTCTATGGCTGCAGCGGTCCGCAAGTCAATAAACATCACCTCCTCCACGCCTTTAGGAACCACCATCCCTCCCTGAACTCATTTAAAAACCGCCATCGCTCTCTCCAGTCATTTAAGAACCACCATCCCTCCCTTTTCACCACATTCCTCCCTAAATCCACAGAGTGACGGTGACACTGATGCTGATCTGCATCCAGCCTCATAAACCTAAATCATGACCTTACTCATGATCAAACATCACCTACACTGTAAAAAATGATTTTTAGAGGTTGTAAATAAAGATTATTGGAATACAGTTTTGCAAGAAAATTCAATCGTTCTACTTCAAAATTCCACATTTAATTCAATGTGTCACTTGCCATTTTTTGTAATTAGCCTATTTGTGACATCAATTTTTGAAAGAAAACTGTTTCAAAGGAAATACTACACTATGTGTGTGTGTGTGTGTGTGTGTGTGTGTGCGTGTGACCAGCGTTGGGGGTAATGCATTACAAGTAATGCAATTTGTTTAAACAGATTACTTTTTCAATAACTTGTAAAGTAACCCATGACTTTTTAGGCAGCGGCTATTTAGATGCTATTTACACTAAGTGAAAATAGCATATTTTCTTAGCAATAGATGCTATTTACACTAAGTGCAAATAGCGATAGATTCTATTTACACTATGTTAAAACAGCAGGATTTTTTGCTATTTATACTACTTATTGCAAATATTGGCAATTATCGGCACCTCAGTATTATACATTATAAAACAGTATGCACGTATTGAGTGTAAATTATAGGCTAATTTTAATTCAAATTATTAAATGGATGCCGCCTTATTCTAAACCTACCCGATACTTTATTTTCAACTTTTTGATTATTTCCTTCATTTTTATTGAAAATAAATGCCTTTCCGATGTGATATGAGATTTGAAAAGGGAGAAAAAAATGTTCGGCAAAAGGCAGATTCGAACCCAGGTCGATCGCGTCAAAAAAAGACTACGTTACGTGCTACGCCCCTGGAGCTAACAGCTGACAGCCTCTTTTATAGTGTTGACTAGCCCTATCACACGTTTGTGGGTGGAACTAGTATAAATAGCCTCTGCCAACAAGGCGGGCTATTTGCACTTAGTGTAAATAGACACTCCGTACTATTTAGTTTACAACAAAATATTTGACTTACTTTTTCAAATAATTAACACAAGTTACTTTGTTTTTCAATTTATTGACTGACAGCTCTCCTGTCCCTGCGTTGAGAGAAATTGGGAGTAAGTACAGAGGCACTTCTATCAGCCTGAGGCTTATTTACTTCACTTTTGGTGTGAAAGGGCCTTTACAGTTTCCAAAAATACAACTTTTGTCCTGTTTGTTTTTTAAAAAAACAAATAAGCAAGTCCAGCCCAGGAGACAACAAGTAACACAAAAGTAACGTAAACACTGTGTGTAACTGATCCAAGACCATCTAAGGCATTCAATTTAGTGCACTTTACTGCCATGACAGAATTTTTAAAAATTTGTCCATGCCAAATTTGCCAACATAATGCTAAGGTGTTCTGAATGGATGCTAGGTGACTACTTGGTTCGCCTACAAATCACTATGATATTCTGGCACCTCTATCAATGCAAGTCAAGATTTTCACTTTCATTATCATGAAAGGATTTCTACATTTTTTTTTTTTGCTAACTTAGTAAAAGGTAAAGGTACTTTACTGGCATCTATGGTTCCACAAAGAGCCTTTAACATCCATGGAACCTTTCCACTGCATCATCTGCCATCAAAAAATCTAATAGTTCAGAAGAAAAATACAAGCAAAAGTTAAAATGATGTTAGCCTTGGCAAACACGGCAATAATGCAGCAATAAGTGTAAAATAAGAGAGGGAACTAAGAGAGTAGTAAATTTAAACAAAAATGACTAAATTAAACAGGAAATATTAATTTAACAAGTACTGTATAAAATTATGACAATGAGCATTATTGTAGTGATGGAGAGAACAGTGTGTGTGTGTGTGTGTGTGTGTGTGTGTGTGTGTGTTTGTCTTCAGAAGGGGTAATGTCTTTCATTTGAGGTTAGGAGAAAGTAGAGTTGCGCATGTTCTTGCATTCCACAAACATGATGCTTAAATTAAGGGGGAGGGTGTGTGTGCATATTACACATCTGCGATGGTTTACTGTAATGTGTGTTGACTTTAAAAGCTAATCTCAGATTGACCACATCTGGCCATAATTATCTGCCATTACGGGCAATTTCGATGATAACCATCATAAATAATAGTCCGTTCAGATTAGATATCGCAATCAATTAATCGCTAATAGACCAGAGCCAGATTACACAGGATTACAGGACGCACCTTGGTCAGACAACACATGCTCGCAGCTGCATATTTCTCACACAACGCAGTTGTTAATGTTAATTGAGTTCATGCATGGAAGCTTGAGGTGATAGAGGCTCTGTTACAAAACCTAGTGAGAAATCAATACTTTTACACAGCAAGGATGCATTAAATTGATCAAAAGGGACAGTAAAGGCATTTATAATGTAACAATGTTTCTATTTTAAGTTCTTTTGAACTTTCTATTCATCAAAAAATCCTGAAATTGTAACAAGGCTTTGAATACAGATGATGTTTCTTGAGCAGCAAATCAGCATATTAGAATTATTTCTGAAGGATCAGGCAATATTGAAGATTGAAGTAATGATGCTGAAAATTCAGCTTTGCGTCACAGGAATAAATTACATTTTAAAATATATTCACATAGAAAACAGATATTTTACATTTTAATATTATTTCACAATATTATTGTTTTTACTGTATTTTTTTATCAAATAAATGCAGCCTTGGTAAACAGAAGAAAAACGTTAAAAATATCTTCCTCTTTTTGGAAGGCAAGTGTATATCTTTAACCGAAACAAAATGCACAAGTTTAATGAAATAAATGCTTTGTTCATGAATAGCATCCAAGCAACAGAAACCTGGATTATAAATATACTATACTAATAAAAAAACAAAAAAAAAGTTCATATATTTAAAATGTACTTTACCCATCATCTATTTTTTTTATTTTCAAAAAACACTCATGTTAAATGCTACTGGAAACAAAGTATGTATGAAGCATGTTGCTGCCTATTGGTTGTATCTCAAATCACTCACTCATGAGGTTCCAATTTCAGTTAGCATGCTGTCTTAGAAGGCAGCTGCCTACTGTATGTAGGTAGCAAAGAGCAAGGGAGCTCACTAGATTTTGGAACGGAGCCAGACATTTTATCCAACATTGACATGAATTAAGTGAATATCTGTGAAAATAAAACAACCATGGTGTAAAATAATCAATTCATAAATCTTGCGATACCACATATACGAGTGCCTACTGTACCTTCACAAATGGCAAGAGCCTGGAGCATGTGTGTACATTCAACCGTCGCTCCAGTGGAATGTTTGCATAAATGACAGAAAAGACTAACTGCTCTATTTTTCCAAGATCACAGCACTCATGGGTATCGCAGTTCAGCGTTCATAGCAAAGTAATGCAAAATTCTGCATGACTTTGGGAAGATCTGTGCATTGAGTGTTATGCTGCACAGTTCCTAAAAAACATCTGCTGTCAAGCAAACATATTCATTTTTCTTACTCTTCTCAGTATATCTTCCTCAGCAGCAGGTTAAAGTACTGTAATGTTAAGGTTTGTTGTCACGTTTTCCCCTGCCTGTGGTGCAGCACCAGTGCACTGCTCCGTACACTGTAAAAAATGACCGTGAATTTAACGGTAAAAGACTGTAAAAATGCTACAGTACAAATCTGTTAAATGGCTAACGGCAAATTACCCTACTATATACGGTGAAACACTGTATTGGACATTACATGTAATTTTACGGTATAACGTTTTTGGAAGTGAAAAAGACCGTATAATTTACAGTTAATAAATTGACATTCCCAGAATTCCCTGCGTTACATTTCAAATTTTATGTTTTTTTGTTGTTGAAATAACTATGTTTCTTCTTAGTTTATTCTTTTCAGTTTTGTATATTAGGGTTGTGTGTTACACCTAATGTTGTTAAATGAATGTTTATTGCATTATTTCAGTTTCATGCGTGTTACCAGGATGGTGTTTAGTGTTTGTGTGAATGACACTGTGCACCTTCTATATATGTTATTATTTAAAAGATGCTTGTGATGGGCTTTGGTTCACCATGTGACTTTCTCATCACCACCTGCATTTGGTGGTTATCAGTATATTACAAAGGTACAAAACAGATTTCAGTACTTCAATAGGTTGGTATATTAACATTATATCAGTTAATGAAATTAGGGTATTTAAATGTAAATTTAACTTAAAACCGTAAAACCTAAAATGTCGCTACCGTATTTTTTACGGTAAAATTCCGGCAACCACAGCTGCTTGGTTTTTACCGTAAATTTTACAGATTTTTTTTTTTTTTACAGTGTACGATCCATTCCAAAGGCCAAACAACAATACGGGGAGCAACTGAAAGCCACGGCAATGGTGCAAGGAATTTGCGTCCATGCAAGTTTTGTAGAAGCACACAATGTTAAAAACAAAAAAGCTACTTTATTAGCATCTGCTTACTCAATACAGTTTACATCATAGACCGCTACTCAAAATACAACAAGAGTGGCAGAGCTGCGGTCATAGATGCCAACTGACTGTGAGCCTACTGAATACACCCGTCTCAAACACACACACACACAGCCTGTAGGACAGAAATAATCGACCTAGAGTGTCTTAGGCCCATCGGTACAGCAGGCCTCTTCAGCTACTGTGCTACTATAAACACTTGCTCTAAACCCTCCATTTATCACCTATGCTGAGAGCCACGGGCTCATCAAACACACTCACACACGCCTTCATCTGAAAGGCCTTTACAAACCCCTTTTGCAGCTCTTGGACTTTTCTTTCTCATTTCCTAGTTAGTTGCCATCCTAAAGGCTCACACTGTGATACAAATATTACTGAGGAGTTGCCTGCAAGCCTCGGAAGAATAGAATAGAATAGAATAATAAAATGTAAAAATGTATTAAATGGAATAAAATAAACATGAATAAAAAGGAATACAAAATAAAATAAATAAAAAATATTAATTTAAAAGGAATAAAATTTAAAAAAAGTACACTGTAATAAAATAAAAATTGCTGAAAAATAAAAAACTTAAGTAAAAGACACAAAAAATAAAGTAAAATATTGCCTTTAATCATTCTATGTATGAAAGCCAGTTGAACAATTTTTTATAGCCCTGATTTAAGGCATGTTTACTCACCCTGAGGTCTTTCACCCTAAAGTTAAATTATGAACAGTAAAGAAAAGGCTTGACCTAGCATAAAAGCAAAAAACCATATGCTTGTGCTGGCCTCAATTTGACCATGACCTTTCAGTGGAAGTTGGTTATTTCTGGCCAATGAAAGACACACAGCTTTAGTGAATTACAAAAGCACTGGGCCAGACTGCCAGTTCTCTTTAAATGAGCAAAAAGAGAGGAGACAAATTCAAGAGTGCGGTCACCGCTGTGAAAGACGCCATTGTTACACAGTTGTGCTAAGTGAAGTGATTATGAGAACATATTGAGTAATATGTGCTTGGCTTTGTGTGTGCATACAGTATGTGTCTGCACATACGATGACTACAGAACTAAAATGCACGGTTAATAAAAGATGGTTGATGGAGATTTAAGAAAGTTTGAAAAACAGGCCATAGACAGACAGACTGTGAAAGGAAAGGAAAAATGAGAGAAAGAAGATGGTAATTATCATCCTGGTGTCCATGAAAGTGTAGATCTAGTAGAATCGAACATTACCAAGAGCAGTTCTTAAAAGAACCATTTTCTTAGTGTAGAACTTTTTAATGATCTAAAGAACCTTTTCCACTATGAAGAATCTTTAGTGGTTCCATGGGTGTTAAAGGTTCTTCATGGAACCATAGATGCCAATAAAGAACTTTTATTTTTAAGAATGTAAGACTTCTGCTATAACAGCGGACACGGTTGTTCTTTCTAGAACCTGAGGTTTCATCGTAGCACTTGAGCTGCGTCTTTAGTTGCCAGCTAAAACACAGCACATGTATTTTCTAAGACGCTTTGGTAAGACGGCATCTGCCAGGATCATAAATATAACGTAACTTTGCATATTGTTACCACACCAAACGGTTATGCCAGCAGTACTGCAGCAGGGTCATGCTGGGCTACGAGGGAGGAATGTCATTGCACCTTTATAAAATGATTCATGCATGAGGAATCTGAAGCTATTAACAATTTGCACTGTCCTCTGATAGAAACTAGACACCTGAACAGAGCCAAAGACTTCACGGTAACTCTTAACGTTGTTGACGTTCATGCAGACACTCTGGTTTCTTGATGTGACTCTTCTGCTGCTGATTCGCTGTGGCTTGAAAAGTAAGTCTGATGATTTATTTGCTTCAGTGTAATCAAAAACAGGCACAGGTGAATGGCAAGCACTTTAAGGCAACAGCCTAGGGACACAAGCGTTTACAGTCATGCGTTTTATTGAGTATGACATTTTATAGCTAGACTTTGTTTGTTTTTTTAAACATAGCAATGTTTTTTTGCTTATAGAAATGACCTCTGATGGAGATCGAATGGTGTTCCCCAGGGCTGAAGCCTTGGTCCCAACCTGTTTTTTTCTGCTTTCTCAAAGTATGTTCTGCAATTCCCACACACTTTCTCCTAGTTAAAGCCTCCCGTTTCACCCGTTTCCCTGCCAGGCTGAGCAAGACAACTGGAGGAAAGAGTAATTAATGTGCATGTCTGATGCAATGTCTTCCTCCCTCAGAGCCATGTCCCAAAAAGACCCTTATTGAAAGGCGAAATTCAATAGGTAGACAGGGCAGAAAAACAGCATTAGTCATTATCGTTAAATTGCTCTGTTATGTTTAGGAAAGCTGCAATATCTATCAAGAGTGAAGAGTGGGGCCTGCCAAAAGCAGCACTTCAGTCCAGGTGAATCAAACAAGGCTTATCTGAAACCAAATGTAAGAACAATTCACTGTTTCATTAAAATCAAATCGCTCAAGCAGTGAGCTTTCATTGCTAAACTGAGCCCAGTAAATGATTTATAAAACAAAGACAGAAAGATGCATTAGAAATAGGCCTGTCACGATAACAACTTTTTGTTGTGTGATATATTGCCCCAGAAATAATTGCGATAAGCGATATTATTGTCATTTTAAAGACCATTTTATGCCACTGAATATAGCGATAAGTCGATATATTGATTATTGCGACAGGCCTAATTAGAAATGTATGTTAGTCTGTTAACAGTGCAATAGAAATTGCTCCATTTAACCCAAAATAGTGTTAGAACAAGTCACTGTTTCATGTTATTTTGAGCAAGGATGGATTCAAAATGCAAATTATGCTGTCAAACAAGATATACACAATATAAAGAATCGAATATACTTTAACAACATAGATATCCGTAAAACTTAAAAAAATAAAAATAAATAAGACAATGTGATGGGAAAGACAAGCAAAACTGAAGTTTGTGATGGTGCAAGTTAAAATTAAATTACACTATTTCAGACTCATTGGTTTTTGATATTTATTTCTAAATGTATTAAGCCTCATTTGCTCTGCCAGTAATGTGCACAAATATTTTAATTTGACGATACATGTATGCCTGAAACTGCACTCTTATAAAGGTTTCACAGCGATGCCATGGAAGTTCCGTTTTGGTTTCCTCAAAGAACCTTTCAGTGAATTGTTTTTAAAAGAACCATTTTTTTTTCTTAGCATGAAGAACATTTTAATAATGCAAAGAACCTTTTGCCACTATAAAGAATCTTTTGTACAATGGAAAGGTTCAACGGTTGTTAAAGGTTCTTCATGGAACCACAGAAGCCAAAAAAGGAAACTTTATTTATTTATTTATTTTGAGGGTGTAACATTTGAAACATCACTATTGTTTATTCAGACTATAATGCCCCTGGATCCCCATAATAATCAATATCTGTCTTCAGCCTCAAGGCCTCCTTTTACATATGTGAAAATAAATACACATAAATATGAATACACATTAAAGTGCACTTGCTAAACTTTAGGAAATACCATTACCCAGGGCTAAAACCTCAATGTCCTCAAATCCGAGATACACCCTTGCATGGGAAAAAAAATGTAGAAAAATTCAAAATACATTATTAATGCTATCCACTTGTCCTGAGATACGTGCAAGGCCCCTACTGAGGCCTTTAGACTCCCCCAAAAGACATTTTGCACATTTGGCAACACATGCTTAACTTCCATTACGTAGGAAGCTTGAGATTCCCCACCTGTTCGGTCCATTCCAGAAAACCTTTTATCAACGCTAATAATTCATTAGTTATTGTTTACATCTGTTGCCGCGCCGTATGCGTCCTCGTTTATTTTAATAATTACCCGTAATTAAATAAGAAAGACGACTAAACAAACCTCCGGACAGAGTTAGTGGGGGATCGAGAACACCCGCGCTGGTGGAAAGGAATCCATCGGCTGCGCAGACACATCGCGCCCTCCCTCTCTCCCCTTGTCTCCATCTTCTCTGAAGGCACATAAACGTCCCATAAACCGCCAAACCTCACCCAAGTTTTGACTCCACGTAAACGTGGCCTGCCGCAAGATTTATCCAGCCTGCAATCTGAATGGCATCTAAAGCCACAAGCGACAAAAGAGGGATTCCTTTTAACACACGCACTACGTGGCGCGATTGCAGGTTTGAAGGTTCTTTTATCGCCGCAATCAAAATCACAGTCGAGCTAGTGCCAAGACGGGCTGAAAGATTTAATACGAGGACGCTGTAAATCAGTGTGACAAAGGTTTGGGGTTTTACCCGTAAGCCGTGGCCTTTATTGCTGAGTCTGAGAAGTCTGAGACACTTTGTTACAATTAAAAAGAAAAATATGTACACCTAATAATTGCGAATAATAGCCTACAAATGTAATTATCAACTCCTGAGACAAAACACTTCGAATTCACTAAGAAAAGAAAATACATTTTTATATATGTAAATGATACCAAAAATTAGGCCTACTTAAATATAAGCCTATTACATGATGAATACGTTTCAGAAAGTCATTTTGATTTATTTTCTGAGGCTAAAAGCGAAAAAAATGTTTGAAAAAAAACATGATTTTTTTGCAACTATACGCAATTCTGTTTTAAAGCATTAATATTTAAACACTGCTGTCTGCCAAATCAGAGTCAGTGGTGTAGGTAGACATTTTTTGTCATATGACAACAAAGCCATAAAACAGAGAGGACATATCTAGAAAAATCACATAATTTTACCTTTTGAAGAATGGGCAACAGTTCAGGTCAAGCTGAGTTACCTTTAAATATTTGCATTTGTAGCATATGGTGTAGGCTATATTCTTTTTTTTTTTTTTTACCTTGGTTAACATAATTAAAAAAAATTCAAAATGGTTATACCAACCTAAATAAAAAGATACATTTCAATTAATTGCCATGTGTTTTAAACTACATTTATAAAAGATTTATCCCTTTTATCTTGGACATTATTTGCCACTGATCCTACGGTTTACTCTTCACTGTTAACTGGATCTCCACCAGTCGCCCTTTTCCCCGACTGCGCAAAGCAAATATCGAAATTTTCAAACTGTTGAATTGACGGCTGCAGAAGTACTGAGTAAAAAACAAAACCTTTAATGAAAAACAAACCTATAGTTCACAGCCTAAAACTAGTATAAATACAGTAAAAGAGGAATATAGCCTATTCATTATAGCTATAGACTTGAATGCGTATTGAGCGAGTGCGCTGACTAGGCCGCGCTCTAAGCAGCCCTGGCACAGGACTGCAAATACACTTTTCATTTTCTTTAGCATTATTAAATAAACACACAAAGGCCTATTTTTATTAACACACGTACCTCTTTAAAAAATAACAATAATAGGCATACCGGTTGCAGGCACTTTAAAAACGGCTTGCCGTTCAGGCCTATATTTTACATTGAAAAAAAGACCTAGTTTGTATCTGCTTTAAAAACAAAAACTTAATTAGCAAGAAAACAATTATTCGCCACAAAAACAAGAGCCGTCGACTATGCAAAATGAGAGAAAAGGAGATTTATTTTAGACACAGACGTCTTGGATTCAGCGACAGTTTGGCGTGACCCAGTCTGCCGTGTGGGGAAAAGGAGAAAGGCCTATTTGCGGCCAAGAAATTGAGGCCAAGACCAAAATCCTTTAAAAATGAAGAAATTGAAAAAATAAATTAATTATAAGAACAAGACCGAATAAGTTTAGGTACGCCTGTAGGACATCAGCTATTGAGAATTCAATTACTTATGTCTTAGCCTAAAGGAAAGTTATTTTAAAGACCTGCTACAGGAATATTTAACAGCCAGAAAGAGCGACTGCCACAAACCCGGGCCAAACTGGGCTAGAGAGACTCTCCGAGATGGACGAGATTACAGCCGCAGCGACTCCTTCAAGCGGCGTGAAGCACAAACAAGCCCCTGCGCGCATATATGGCACACGACTGCAAATACATTTTCAATTTACTTTTGAATTATTTATTCAGATACACGCATCTTTGAGGAACACAAATGCTTCTTCAAAAATAATACTGCTTGTGCAAAAAAGGCTTCAAGTAGGCCGTCAGGAACAGAGTAGGCTATAATTTCCAAAACTGACATTTGTGTTAAAATATAAGACTACTAACACATTAAACACTGCTTAATATTTTTAAGCATTATAGCCTATATCTGAGGCCAACAATTAAACGCAAGTTAAGACCAGCTTTAGACAAACATGTAGGCTAATCAAATAACAACTTTTTGTGATCTAAGAAAGTTTAGTAAAATATTTTGTAACTGCAAAAGTCTGACTTCTTGCCAAGTATAGAGACAGTTGAAGAGCAGTGTTTTTCAAAGACTGGTGACCGTAAATTAAGTCAGCCGTCAATTTGGCATGAATTGCTCCGATTGAACGTCGGCCTATTACAGCCTATTGTCATGAAACTTTTTAAGGGAATAATTTAATTGTATCCTGAAAGTACTTTTTTAATACTATGTTATGTTATGTGCTGTACAAACAACAAGATCTTTATGCATAAAAATAGGCCAGCGTGCGTATCATCGCTTCACATAATCAAGCTTCCAACCTGCCTAAGATTATGTAAAAAGGTTAATAAATTATGAATGTATATGTTGAACTAGACAACTATTTAAGATAATTTTTTAAATAGCATGTCAGAAGTTGCATATGCATAAAATAGCCAATTGCATAACGTCAAAAAGGCATTTCTTTCACGCAGTCTTCACTTTAGAAGTAAACGCGTTTTAACATATTCTCCTCGGTCCATTTATTTAGAATAAACTAAGCCTACTAAACTATTACAGGAGAACAAAACATATCCCTGAATTGCACATTTAGGCTAACGTATTTTGGACACATTTCTCACTCAGGACAGGTAGATCAATGTCCCTTCATGCCTCTGAACTCGAGCGCAGAGACACGTTCATGCACGGCAGCTGTTGGACACACCGTCGGGGCCATCTCCTGAAACATCACAGCTTGGGAAAACAACTTAAAGAAATCAGACCAGAACTTTTATAGTTTGACATCGAAAATTTGAGCCGTTTACTATGCCGGTCGCGCTTTCTCTCCGGGCAAGCCCATCTCCTTTTATATCAAATAGATTTGGGAGAAGCGCCATTTTCTCTTCGATCCCATGTGCAATGAAACGCACGAGAGAAGTTCCGAAACGATTCCACGAACGAGCTGGAAGCTGGAAATAAACGCGCGTCCGAAAAGAATGCTCTAAAAAGCGCAACACATAACTTGAAATGCATTTATTAGCAGCAACAGAGAAGACAAGACACGGCAACGGTTCTACAATGCAGCATACCACACACAGACACGACTGATTCATTAAATGAAGGCATTTTACCTGTGTCAGGCAGTATGGAGAGTACATGGTTATCTCAGAGGCGGGAAATGAATCGCGTTTTGAAGTTGAGTGGAAGTTCGCCGCGTTGCTGCATTGCTATTGCTCGCCGTCCCCCGTTGCGCCTACTCCATGCTGCTCTCGCCGCTAACCCCGCCTCGAAGGCAGAAAGTGAAAGCTCAAACTTTAGGAAGGAAAAAAAAACTTTTCTCTCCTTCTTGTTCTCCCCTTCACCCTTTTCCCATTTGATACAAAAGTTGGGAGTTTCTCATTCTCTATAATCTTTCAGAAGACGTGCATTCATCTAGTGACAGAAAAGTTTAAATACACAAAACTTGGGTATATAAAATGCACCCATGTCATTTAAGGCCACAGTTTTTGAGAAATAGTCAGATTTAGCATTGCCATAACAGCACACTAGTTTCCAAAGCATGCAATACTATCATTTATACTAGCCTACATGTTATAATTAATTACAGATCAATATTGCCAAGTTAGTTTTGAGTGGTACTTCCCCCTTATTTCACCTCCAAAATTTTGCAATTGTTTTGTGAATGAATAATGAATATAATTTTTCCCCATATATCTAGGTAATTTTAAGTAAATATAGTGAACATTTTCATTTTCAGCAATTGTGTGTTGTCATAAGAGTGCATTACATATATATCAGTCATTAATGACTATAATATTATACATACCAAACTTCAACTTCAACTAAAGTCATTAAGTCTTGGGAATCAATGCAATTCTAAACAAATATGCAAAGGTTGATCGATGGCAGCAGGACTGACTGCATTCTTTGTGTCAGCGGACTTTTCAAATGCTGCTTTCGGTTTGCAATACTTTTTTCCCCTGTGCATCACTACTGCAATCTGTATTTTAATCAGTTAATGGAAGGTAAGTGACCCCTCTCTCCCCCTCTCTCTTATTCTATGACTCATCTATAGGCCCCAGTCCTGCATCACAGTATTGCAGGGTGGTCTCCTAAATCCACATCTGTTTTGTGGCAAACCACAACACCCAGGCTGCCTAGCAGCATGCTCAACTATGCTTATCTTGCACCTTCTCCAGCCGTGAAACTCTGCTGTGCCACTGCTGTCAAACTTTAAGAGGCAGATTAGCCTGCTCTTTTATTAGGACTGCTTTCTCATAGACCGCTTAAGCCAACACCACAAAGGACACTTACCAATTATGGCACAATTTAATCCAGGACTAAAGGATTAATCCAGCACAAAGCTTAATCAACATCTGGGAAAACACTCCATGGAGTTGTAGGTTACCGGCCGCTTTAGAAATTACCATTACAGTCGGTTGACTTGTGACACATGAGTAAAGAATATATTTATTTTCAATAACTTACGAGAAACTGAATGCTGATGCACTGAAAAAAAAAAAAGTAATATCTAAATTAACTGGTTTCATTCAGGTCAAAAATATTCATGTTGCTGAACCAACCTATACATCTGTTTATGCAAAAAAACAAAAACAAAAAAAACAGGCAGAAATTGTTCTTTATGATAACAATTGTAGGTTACCACTTTTTACAGATGGAATGAGCACATAAACGGTTTGTGTTTCGTTTTTAGAGATGCTGATCGTTCACCTTCCCTATGCATGCAAAACTGCCACATAACATAAAACCATATAAATACTAAAATAATAGAATATTTTACACTAACATCTCTATATGTTTTTGTGAAACCAAACAAAATAACACCTAGTTTTTATTCTCCTTATATGGTCTAACTCAAAGCTTGCTGGGAACTAGAAATCTGCTGCAACTCATTCAGCTTAAATTCAACTTAATGTAATCAGATTTTGAGTTCGTGTAACTTTTTTCTAGTAAGTACAACCATGTTTCAGTAATATTTGAGTGGAATGAATTCAATTCATTTAGTTAATTTCGCTGTTTTACAGTGTAACGGTAAAGAGCTATAAGTTTATAAAGTTAAAGACAAACAGTTTTGGGGTAACGCATTACAAGTAATGCAAGTTACATAATTAGATTACTTTTTTTCAAGTAACTAGTAAAGTAACACATTACTTTTAAATTTACAAGAAAATATCAGAGTTACTTTTTCAAATAAGTAATGCAAGTTACTTTGTTTTCCCATTTATTTACTGCCAGCTCTCCTGTCCCTGCATTGAGAGAAATTAGGAGTAAAAGCTGAGGTACTTCCTTCAGCCTGAGGCTTATTCATTTCACTTTTGTTGTGAAAGGGCCTTTACAGTTTCCAAAAATATAACTTTTATTTTTCCATGATACTGACTGATCACTATTGGAGGACAAACTCAACAATACAGTATGTTGCTTGTGATAAAATGCATCTGCAAAACAGCTGATATACAACAACAACATGAAGAAAAACACTGACATTAAGAGTTAAGAGTGAGGTCAGAAAAAGGGCACACAGGTTGGCATTACCACATTGAAAGGCACAAATCCAAAACCACAGTCTTCGTGTTTAACACACAGAGATCTCGCAGCTATTACTCTACAAAATAGCATGAGGTGCATAAAAAACAATTCCGCTTTCAGCGCATGCATACTTTTACACACATACAAATACATACATGCACGCACACGCACACACACCCAGTTCTTTGTTAAGCAGACCCACGGTCGAGTTGCGGTTGTAGCAGCTAAGACTTCCATTAAAACTCACATAAGAGAACCATATGCAAGCGATATAGTCCGTGTGTGTGGTTTTAACCCAACACAAACACACACACTTTGCTTTTTACCATTCCCTTGTGGCTGGCAGATAAATAATCCTGATGATATTTTATGTAGATAATTCCTGCAGCTGCTTCTCCACATAAACTCGGCATTCCTCTCAATGCTAACCACCATCTTACCATATAAATGCAGCATACGAGATTATAAACGGGTGAGAGATTTATGATGCACATGTACACACCGTTCTCTTTACACAGGATATGAAAGAGAAAATTAATCAAAAGCATTATAGATTATATCTCTGCTCTATCTGAGTTTGATAGTTTACTTAACCGATTCCAACTCATCTTATCTCAATCTGAAGTCCAACTCAGTCTGGCTTGAAAGCAGATTAATTACATCAACCATGAGAAAGAAATCAAAGTTCAGTTCATCATGTTACAGTCAGAAAAATCAAGAAACATATAATATGAACAACAACACAGAAAAAAAAAAAAAAAAAACAGGAAAATGGCTTGTACCCTGTAGGATTCAGGCACTAGGAAACACTCTGAGATGCCCGGAGCTCGATGGGGACCTTCATGTACCAGATACGATTCTGTGGCCTGTAATCAAACACAAAACAGAAAATTTAGTCATAGGGTCAAACAAAAAATAACTTCTTGACAGATAAATCTGACCAAGAGCTGCATCACAAAGCCGGAAACATAAGACTTCAGTGGAACATACCTCAGTCAATCACATGGTCTCTAACTCTTTTTGATTCTCCGTGTTCCATTTGATTAGATGTGAACTTAATTACTAGAGAGAAGCGAACACTGACTCTAGATCAGTGGCTAAAGGCAACTTTGCTGCATATACAGTGAAAAAAAAATTGTGTAGGATTTTATGTAGAAATCGCTAGTAAATTTCACAAAATTATTACAAACAAATGGCAAGTAACCTATTGAATTAATGTGAAAAATAGTATTTTCTTGTAAAATGTGCTCCAATAATCTTTGTTTTATTTACAACTTTGAAAAATAATTTTGCAGTGAAAAAACATCTTCACTTCTGAAATAACTATACACTATTAATAAAAGCATAAACAACATAGCATCGAAACAAACTCAAAGTATGCAAAACATTTTTAAATATATAAAGTAATATCCATATTAACATCCAACCACTCTCTCAATCAACTCAAAATTAGCCTGCACTGAGATGATGTTTGATGGCACTCCGATTTTAGCTCAACTTCTACAACTTGACTTTCATGTTGTTGAATGGCAGTGCATTTTAATGCATTAGGTAAGATTGGTTATTTCAAGATTTAAAAACTTCAAGCATATTTGTTTGTTTCTGAGTCACTTCTATAATTATCAGGAAGAGTACTGGTATGTGTGTGTAAATAATGCTCATTTATATGCCTGTCTGGAGCATTTTCTGAATGATCTTTTGCATGGAATGCATGGCTCTAGATGGAAGGAAATTTACTGTAAATGCAAGAAAAACTAGCCTCTTAGATTTAGAGTGGTGCACCTACATCTCCATTAAAAAGAAGAGAAAAGCAAAAGGAACCTTTTGAAAAAGTAAAACTCAAAATTTCATAAACCACAGCAGGTATCTAGAGAGCCAACCAGGACCTCATTCAACAACCATCCACCATCTACACACACACTAATAATGTTCAAATATGAACAATAAACTTTAACCACAAATACACGTTTGTGTGCATAAATACATATCAACATCCTTTCCAGCGCATACGCGCACACACAGTTAGCTCATAATAAGTCCCAGGCATTGGCACTAGGCTCGGGCAGTGGTGAATAACAAAGCCTATTCATATCCACCCAATGAAACCTTAGCTTTCCCAATTTTCCCTCGCTTTTATAGGGTCTTAGCTACAGCGCGCTAAAATCTCATTCAAGCACGGAACAATTGCTGATTGGCTTTATTAGAACATAAACATGCATTTTGATAATTAAAGAGAACGATTAAAAAGCACAAGTTACTCAGAGGCAAGTTCACAGCTCTGGCTGTTCTGAGAAAGTTGTTGAAAACAGAAGAGCTCAAGAGTGAAAGCTGTGGGAAGGAGCATTTTATGGGGCAGCTAATAGCAGTAAGCAGGTGAGCCCTTCACTGATGTTTTGTGAAGCTCTCCAGCTCTTTAAAAAAAAACTGACTGTCATTTAAAGAGCATTAACCAAAAGTCCAAACGTCTAGCAAAAAGTGACGCAAGTGGAAGGTTTAAAGCCTGACAAACTCTGAATGCTCTCGGTTGGATTTCTTTATGCTGATTTTAGGTATTGATTGACTCAAGTGTTTACTTTTGTTTAGTTTCAGGGTATTGATTACTCTCATGTTCCAGGAAATCAGCTAACCAGATTTCACCATGTGCTCTTTCCAGTGCCTCCCATCGCTCTGAACCGAAGCAGAAAATGGAAAACGTTCCACTGACTCATTCGATTTCTCTTAATTTAATTGACTTGATTCTCAACCCCTAAGATAAACCAGCAAATTAAAGCCGTCAGCGAGGCCAGGCCGCACAATCCAGCTGAACAAACCAAGCTCGACCGTATTTCGCCGTGCTGAGATCAGCCGTTCATTTGTCTTGTCCACAGACGGAGAACAGAAGTCTACGTTGGCGCCTGGAGGAACTCTGAATTTCGCTATTATCCTTATTTCAAGAGGACGAACCTTCAGTCTCGTCTTCGCCTCCAAAGAGCTCCTATTTTTCTGTAGTGAGCTATTAATTATATATGGGCTGTATGCATATGGAGCATATGCAGGGTCCATATGGCCAGCCCTCAGCCAGAATCTCAAGCCTCTTCTTAATTAACATTTTAGAGGCGAAGCGCACAGAGAAAAGAGGGACATTTCAAAGCGGCTCTGGAAGCCTCTGACCTAATTGGAGTCAATGGAGATGTATGTAAATGTGTTAATTACGACAAGTTTCCTCGCTCTCACTGATAAATAGAGCTCTTTGTTTAAAATGTTTAATTGGTGGGAATAACGGAATCAAATGGGGGGTGCCTCCATAGATCCTTATGGGGAAAAGAGACCGAGAGAGAGAGGTGTATATGCGTTGGAGGCATATGGCAATACGTTTGTGGTTTAGTGGAATGCTTAAGTGGTTAAATTCCTAAAATATGAAGTTTCTCTCTCACACACAGACACACACTTTTATGGTCTGGAGTTTAAGAGTGAAGTGTGTAATTTCAGCGCTAAACAGAACTGCAAAATTAATGACTGTTTCAAACTACTTTCAAACCCTCTTTGACTATTATTCGGACAAACTGGTGGTCTCGGACCCAAACTCATGTCATTGGTTTAGCCAATGTTGTTTGAAAAACAGACTGAAAATCACACACTACTTTTAAACTAGATGATTAGAGGAAATTTGTGTGGTGACGCACTGCTCAAAAAATTAAAAAATTACTCTAAATTATTCAACCAATTTTCACTGACAAATTTCAAAGTTATCAAAACAATTTAATTAAGTTACTACAACTTATTTAAAAAAAAAGTTTAAATAAAAAGAAAAGAGTTTAAATGGCACACAATATTAAGCTGTAATGTAATGTAATGATCAACATTGTGTCAACAGAACTCATCAAAATATTTGCAACTTCCAAGGTTTAATTAAATCAATATAAGAATTTTCAACTTGCAACCATGCATTTATAAGTAACAGGTTTTCTGAATTTGTTTTTAAAAGTGTAGATATAGTCTGGGCACCTCAAGTTTATAATTTATTTTTAACCTGTTTTAAGGCCTTTTAGAACCTCTTAGAAAAGCAACAGCACATCTTTCCGCAACAAACCAAAATGACGCACCAATATTTAATATTTAGGGTTTTAGCAGTTTTTACAGTTTTGAAAACCCTCAAAATATGAGCAATTAGTAATAGTAACAAAACCACAGCTATTCACAAACACAGCAATGCAGTTATTCATTCCCTCCAACACAGAGTCTACATATGTATCTGCTAACTTTACACAGAACATTCCCACTCACACACACACCTGGCCATTCTCCACACATTTAAAAACCAGCTGGCCCGAGAACAATCAGCACAGGTCCCACTGATTTTCCTTTTTGTCACCCCTTTTTCTTTGTCTTTTGTTTCCAAATGACACAGCAATTACTATTAGCACCATTGTTTTTTTATCATTATGATTTACTAACTAGCAATACCGAGCCAAATCAGCCCGCATATAAACCTGTCCTCTATGGCAACCGCATCAAAGAGAGACAGAGTCAAAAAAGAGAGGAGAAAGAATGAGGAATGAGAGAATGAGTGCTATATAAAAGGATGAAGTGTCCTTTCTCTGTGTGTCTGCCAGTAGCACCTCGGGGAGAACTGTTGGAAAAATGTGATTTTTCACACCAGCATCTCAGAGGCAATAGCAGAAGGAGAAAGAGAGAGATGGAGAGACAGACCGATAGAGAGAATCTGGAATGAACGAGAGGCTGCTAATTATTAAAGCTCTGTTTGGGGTTTTGACACTAGTTTCCTGGCTCACGCCAAACCCGGTTTGCACCCGGCACCTCTGATCTCCACTTTCACGGCTTGTCTTCTCCGTAACGTGCTTGTAAGGGCCTCTGTGAGTGCTCCAGGTGTATCTATACATGCGCTGGAAGTTGATGAGGGCATATGCATGAGCATTTGTGTGTGAGTGTGTGCAGGTGTGCAGTGGTGTTGCGGTGTTCGTCTGCACATGTTCATCACTGTTAATGGGCTGAATAAAAGCGAGTAGGTGGCTTTGCATTACGGGATCTCATGTGCCAACACAGATGCCACAAACACAAAACGTCCTCCCATAAGAAGTTTACACCCAGAAACAAGTTCATGCAGCCGTCCACCAATCACCGCAGGGCACTGCATCCATGGCAACCCTGGTATCATGACAACTAGTCAATCTAGAAAAGACGGTTCTGGAATTCACAGCCTGAGCTGAGTCTCCATAACCAAGTCTGTGAGTTCGGCCAATGGGATTTCAAACCGGTTTGCGAAATGCATTTAAACCGCTCATTTGACCGAGTTCGGTGTACTAGTCATCACTTCACACCGTCCAGACGCTTTAATCTGACTCGAGTGCTTGACCTCGCTCGTGGAGAATTAGTTTGCATTTCTTTATTGTGTAGATCTCACAGGTGTGCTTGGCTGAAGAGGATGTTCAATGCTTTGAAAAGATTTGTCATGATGAAAAAATGCTTGCTGCAGGCAAATGTGCCGTTTCATATTCAGATCCAGCCCCTGCAGCCTGCAAAGGCCTGTCAATCTCACATTTAAGGTCTGACTTAAAATTCCCAATCTAAACACAGCCTGATGTGCTTGCGGTGCAAATATTTGTTCAGACAAAATTACTAGAGCATGCAAGTCCTAAACTAACAAATAACTGGAAATAATGTTGCTCAGGTGTGAGTAGAAACTGAAGTAAGTCTAACACTGTAGATTTAAAGAAATAAATAACTGGCTCACCATATTTTATAGCGTGAATAATGCAGCTCATTTTAAGATCCGGCTGTTTGAAAACTGCCTGTTGTGCTGAAAATCTGTGACTGAAAATGACAATTTCAGACATGCTAAGATGTGCTACCCGTTTTCATCACATTACAATGATAGTATTATATATATAATATATTATATCTTTGAAATTACTTGTATCTCTAGCAGTACATCACAACATTGGCCTGCATGCTAAATACAAAGTCTAATAAAAATACCTTCCAAAACATCTACTATAAGATCTTGCAAAATACATCATTTTAAAAATATATATATATAAAATCCATTCTACTACAGATAGTTGGTCTTATACATCACCATCTCTTTAATATCAATTTAATTAGGACAGATAGTTTTGCCATATGATGTGGAACTGAGCATGTGGACTCAGACCTTCCCTGACTACTTCAGTTTAGATGTTGCTTTTGGAGAGATAACGCCACCTGAATAAATATTAACATTGAAGTACAACCTAAAATTACCCTAAAACTAAAAAAAGAAGAAGAAAACATTACATTTAAGACTCATGACATTCAAAAAATGTAATTACCTGGCTGTTACATTTAGATGAGACTGTCTAAATGCAATGCTATTTGTATTTCGAGGAATCATATTCACCATTATTATTATTATTACATTATTATTATTATTAGCTATTATTTCCCTGCAAGAAAAACAAAATTAAGTGTTCTTATATACAACACACACAAAAAGTACAATATTATTATAAAAGCTATTTACCGCATGTTGTATGAAAGAATTTTATCTTTGAGCGACGAGTTGTCAGATTGCGCTTTTTTACATTTCTAAAAAGCTCCGCTTTGACGTTTGAAATCTGTTGGCTTCGATTTCTGCAAACAGCGGGAAAGATATTGATTCTCATAGCACGTACCATTGTAGTTGAGGGGAATTTGCCAGCTCTCCTCAAAGACCCATTTTTCTTTAAAACCTTCCGCGTACAAAAAAAAAAGAGGAGAGGAGGGAGCGGGTGCACCAGTCGGTTTCTTCGGTGATACCGGAAGCGAAAAAAGAGCTCAACAAGTCGGTCTGTTTCCCAGAGTTTGTCCCGTCTGTAAAAGTAAAGCTTCTCCGGCACTTTACGGAACGATGGATTATCGCCGTCCCTGGGCACTGCTCGTATACTGTGAACCGTTCCGTTTAAAATATATTTCTCCTGCTGTCACGATGGAGCCTCGCTGGCGAAACCGACCGGGAATTCACAAGCTCGGTTGAAATTCTCCGCGAGCGCCGGTGTACGCAGAACCGCTCGTGCGAAGACGTTCTGCGTGACCGTGAGTGATTTTCTTCGTCTTTATGTCTTGAAGTCAGTTCCTGTTTGTCTTGACTGCATCTCCCGCACCATAACGGGACCCCCGCTGTTCCCGGACAGATGAACGCGAGGCGTCCTCAAATGCCGTTGCAGTCACCAATACGCGCAGCGCACATTGCGACAGTCTATAGACGCACCGAAGGGATCTTGCCTGTTGGCTAACGCTTACTGACGCTGCATTTAAAGCACGGGAGAATAAACGTCCTCTCCGCGTGAGTAAATATCGGTTGTAGCCTCAGTCGACCCGAGGATGCACCGGGGTAGCGGGTCGTTGAGGCGTCTAGCTGGTAAATTATTGATCAATGTAGCAACTGGCAGCGTGTGGCAGCTGCGGCTTTGGGGCATTAGTAGGGCTGTGGGAAAATCATGGACGGCGCGGATTAGCTACTGAACACCGAGCCAGACTGGTCGGCTAGCGCAACCCAAATTGTCTTTTGGCGGCCCTAGCGCAGTTGTCTAACTGTCAACTATCTTTAAGACGTTTTAAACGAAACCCGGTAGATTTTTATGATACATTTGTGATGTGTACATCTACAACAACGTGATAATGACAGCTTTTGTTGGTTATAAGTTCCGCTACGATCGATCAACTGCTGCTATGGTTACCTCATCACGCGAAGGCAATTTTTCGCAACAATATAGATAGCGTGTAATGACTAAACTGTTAGATAACTTTTTTTTGGTTACCGACTGGTTTTGGTTAGGCTACTGGAACGTTGTTTCAAACACAAACTTTTGTGAAAATATACTTTGAGACGGCCAGTTTCTTTTTTTCGCGCAATTGAAAAGGACAAGACGGGAAGGTTTCGGTCCTCCTACACAGCGAGTAGCCTACAAGTGGACAGGCTGTATCATGAGTATCATGAGGTATGGTCGCCAGGTTCAGCCGGTGTCCCGTTGAGTGCCGGTGTCTCGTGCCACCCATCAGATTCGGTTACTTCTGAAACGCCATAAGCACCGACAGCTCATCAATAATATAATAAAGTGCATCATCATAATGCTCCAATAGGAAACTGTCCAACAGGTGCAGCATCAGATTACTGCTTATTTTAAATAAAATGGGACTGGTTAAAAAAAACATTTCAGAAAGGGTTTCATTTAGCCCCAATGGTCCAAAGTAGACCCGTTATAATGTGACTATCCTACAAGTCCTTTGGACTTGTGCTTAAGCAGTGGAGTCAGATAGCCTAACTTATTTTCTACTGGCTGATCAAGAGCCATACATATTAAATATAGCTACTGTGATTGAAATGCATGAACGTTGATAGAAATGTATGAATCTAGAGGAACACCTTTTTATGATGCATTTTGAACAGTAAGTTTCTTCGCAGCATTCGAAAAATCTTCTCCTCTTGTGTCCTCAACCAGATCAAAGGAAAACCTGCTGTACTAGGGATATTGTGCATTGCATTATTAATTCAGTTTACAAAATAATTATAAAATACTACTGTGGATTTCTAAATTATTTCCCCAAATACTAACATACAGAGAAAATGTAGTATTAGGCCTACAACACTTCATTTACAAATCTTCACTTAGGCCTATAATTAAAATAAAACCAGCAGGGTTTTTACATTGTATTTATATAATTATTGTTGATATAGCTTATAATGATCATTGTCTTTTTAAACGTTTTTGATCAAATTAGTAAGAACTGAATGATTGATAGAGACACTGATTTTGGATAATGCTTCCTCTTCCGTGACAAGTAGTTGTTTAAGAAATTGCAGGCTATTTATTTATTTTTTTACAGGTGCTATTTTTTGTGTATATTAAAACTTTAAATTGAAAGATTAAATAGAGAAAAAATAGGCTATATGTTGATAAATAATGATAAATAAATAAGTTGAAGAATTTAGTTGTTATTTGGTAAATTATCGATAGGCTAGGCCTATATCTTAATTTATGCTAATATATGCTCATATAGCATAATAAATAACAATATGAATAAAGTCCTTAAATATTTAAATAAGCGTCTCATACTTTATTGTTGATATATTTTATTTTCCTTTTATACCCACTACTAGATATTTTTACAATTAAATGACTGATTAACTGAAAAACTGATTATTTATCAAAATAAAAACGGTTTAGCATTTCATAATATTTCATCCAACTTGCCACTGCTCTCATTAACGGATTTGTTTTATCCTTCGTTATTTCGTTAGTTTATTAAGCATAGCCTATAGTATTCCGTTTTAAAACATTTCTGAAGCGCTTTAACGAATTTTCAAAGCTGATTAATCTTTCAATGAATTTTAATTAAGCATAAGTTCAACAAAACTAAAACTAAAAATTCATTTTGCAAAATGGATCACATGATTTTTAGAATCATAATTATAATATTCAAAAATAAATTCCTATTCTCTGCAGCTTGGATTTTCCACTTTAAATATTGTATAATAGATATAGAAATTGATTATACAAAATAATGCTATAGTAATGAATTAATGTTGCGTATTTTTATCGATAATTAATTTTTACTGAAGAAAGAACGATTTAACCAACTGAACAAATCCAATAACCTACATTTTTATAGATTTTATGTATTTTACCAAAAAGGACCAAAGGCTTAAATTTCGTGCCAAATTAAAATATCTTTAATGCAAAAATTTGGGAATGGAGTGATTTATGTCTAAAAATAAAATAAAGCGTTTCAACAAACAGTTTTTAAAAATGTAGTCTTGCTATAGGCCTAATGAAACATTTATGGTTATTTTATATATTATTATTATTATTATTTTATTTAAATGCAGATTATATATGCTCTGCATTTAGTATAACTTCAGACATTATAGCATAAAATGGCTCGAATGCAAACAGTTCTGAATCTCTTCGAAAATATTCTCGTATACAGGCCAGTATTATGTCGTTTTTAACTGTGCTGGGGATTTAATAAGGAATAGCCTAAGCCTAATAATTTTCAGCAATAATTACGACGCCTCCAGTGGACGTATAAAATAGACACGCACTGCTACCGAGAAGGTAATTCAGCTTCTGTTTTGATCATCAAAAGGTGTGTTTATCACCTTGTAATCGAATTCTGTGGAACTGTTAAATGCCCGATGTGAGTTTATTGCAATGAGTGGCCGACGACCTTCTGACGGAGCGGAAAAAAAACTTCTCACTGCAACTTCTGTGAGAAACCTTCCCCATTGGCTCTATTTCACACGGAACAATTAGAACCAACAGTAAACTTTCGTTTTTTAACGATCGAATAATGCGTTCCAGGTCGAGTTTGGAGCGAACCGAGCTCGTCGTTAATTGCGCTCGCACAGCGCGAGCGAGAGTAAGACCGGAGCGGGTTCAGCATCACTGAAATCACGGCTCAAGTTAATGAGAGTCTAGCGCTGCCCTGCTCACCACAGAACCTCTTAATGTGACCGCAATGCAGCGTAGGCTGAGTCATGCTGTTTTAATACCTGGCAGAAGACAAGACATCAGCTGTAATAAACTACAGTTGAAAAGGCTCTCAACCTGTGCTGTGCTTCTGACCTGAATGGACATCAACAGTATTTATTTGTAAGAAGGGTCACTAAAATGTTGGTGTGCTCAGATATGATATTTTAACTACACTACGCAAAGAATGGCAGCAGTGGTTGCCAGAACATTAAAAACAGTGACGATGTTACAAGCAGTTTCCATTATAAATTATATGCTACCTACTTGAACCATTAAAATTTGTTACTATGACCACATGAAGACTGAAGATTATCAATTAAAAAAAAAAGCAGTCTATATACTAAATACCATTAGTGTAACATAGCAGTAAAATAATTCTATAGATATGACCTAAACAACACAAAATAAAACAAACAGCCCTAAACAAACTTTCTAAAAATGGGATGGTTCATGCAGAGATTCCTGTGAATGGCCTGTTCCTCAAACTAGAAGACAAATCATTTAAATTTGTATGTTAAAGTTATACAACTATATTATTATCATCATCAATTTTACAGTGTGCAGGACCTATTTGTCAGCTCAGGCAAGCCAAAGATAAATTGTTGATCAGAAAAAAAAAGTACAATTAAAAAAACATAAATAAAAAATGTGAAAACTGTTTTTCAAATGAATGTAATTACTGCTATTTAATAATAATTACTGCTCTTTTGATGTAAACTATAAGTAATGTTATTTAAAATTATTACTTTTTTGTAATAAACTTCTCACTGCAGCATATTAGATACAGTATGGTCACAAATAAGACAGAGAAAATCATTGCTAAAAAAATCGCTAAAATGACTTCAGCTGCTGGCTCCTGATGTGTAACCTTTTTTTGTGATAGAGACAAGAAAACTGGCATATGAGTCTCCTCTCTTGTTTTAATCTGGCTCTATAAGTGCAGTTTTGAATTACAAAACATTCTATTTTTTTTCCCTGCCGCTTCTTTTCTTGCTATTCTGCAACGGTCTTCTGCTGTTCACTTTGAGGAGAAATGGAAGCCGGAGAGAGAGGGCGAGCCAGAAAACCCAAGAAAAACACAGTTACTCCCAAGCAACAAAGTGGCAAGAATCCGAGTCTTGGCTCTGACTGCTGCTCTTAACATTTTCTCATCTAAAAGAGGACGTTTTCAGAAAGTGCAAATGGATTTAAGACAGCTCTGACACAAATTAGATTATAATTCACTGCAGGACATGGGGATACATCCTGTTACATAGCTATTGTGGGAAATGGAAACGACACGGGGAAAGAACATCATTTTTAATCATAAATTTAATAGTTAAATTCTGAAAGCGAAAGGACATTTAATGCAATGGATTCAGCCACAACAAACCTTTAGAAAAAGGATTACACTACATAGCATCACCTCAGGTGACAGCCAGCAGTTTAAGGCAGTGTGTGTGGTGAACGGTTCGTTTATCTCCAGTTGACCACCACAGCCTTCGTGGTCTGATAGCTGTATATTTTCCTGGCAGCCCACAGACTCTGGCAAAGCCACAGACCACAGCGATGGCGCTTTGGTCCGGATAACCTATCTTTATGCAGAATCTGGGTCTACAGCAATCTGAAACAGAGTGGTTTCGACGTACGTGCCCTCAGCCTTAACGTGCGCGAGTGTCGTTTCGTGAAACGTCACTGTAAACCTAAAAAAAACTGAATAATACTGAAGTCTTTCAGTATTATATGCCAAAGAAGGAATATGATGCAAAATAAGGGTTCACTGCTGTGACTCAAGATACAATTTTTAGCCTAAATCTACCTCTAAATTAAAATTTACAAGCCTCCCAGAATATATACAAATGACCAACATTTGTACCCAAACCTCTTTATAATTCTTTCATAGCAGAGCTACAAAAATATTGAATGTTTTTCTCCACTCACACATTCTTGAATTTGTACTAATAATCTCTTTCCTTTAACACGTCTGTTTCCTCAAACAGCCTGCATTATAACCGCAGGGTAAATTTTCCCAAAAATGCCTCTACGGGGGCGTAATGTTTCAATTTGTGTCACTTTCCATTACAGTGTCCATGTTCCAGTGCAATTACGTAAGCAACTACTGAAATAATGCCCCACGAACAACGAGCACATTGTTATTGTTGCATAGTTTTCTGGTAAAATGTATAACACGGCCACTGTAGTGCACTCAATCTTTGCACTCTTTTAACCTTTAACTGAGCATCTGGTGTCTAAAAGGTGAGATGTAAAGCTATAGAATGCCGCAGGGATGACATATTTTTGTTGGCCAAATCCTAGAAACCTCCAGTTCCATCATCCCAAGTCAATAGGTATTTTGAAAGGGTTTTTGGTTAAAAGGTTTGCGGTAAACAAGCTCAAAATATTTTCACATTTTATTCTACAACATAAATATACCTAAACATACTTAAAGCTTTTACTTGCCTCGAAAAAGGCAGTTGCTAACAAGTGGATAAATGAGACTACTGAGGTTGTCGGGACATTAAATGTTATGTTGAATGGGAAAACTCATCTACACACTAATGCTTTCACAGCCTCATTATTATAATTGCACTCTCGAAAACTATTCTAACTCAAACTTTTAGGGAAACGATTTTTAAATATAGACTGTAAGAGTTGCTCGAAGCTCAATGGTGATGTTGAAGTCATGCAACCGAGGTGTAGCTTTGCTTCTAGCTTTGTTTGTATAGGCTTCAAAATTCATAAAAGTTGTGTTTATTTGTTAAGATTATCATGATGAACAAAACATATAACTTTGCTAGTCACAGAGCTAATTTTCTATAATAATCCAAAAGCAAATGGCAAAAAATTCTATTGGGCTTTTGTCCAGGATAATGCTAACTTCCAGGTTGGCCTTCAAAAATACGTCAACACTGCAGCAAAGTAATCTTCACTGAAAACCAGGTGCATCTCATACAACTCAAAAAATCATGGTAAAGTTCAATCTTAACCCGAGGCCTATCTGTGATTAGGTAAGCCTGGGACCACCAGCTCTCCCCAAGTAACTCTCACAAAGGACGTTCCTTAAAAGCCAAATCATGTTCTGTTGTACTGCATCACCACAAAGTGACCTTATCAGCTGAGCACACTGCCCGTGGCGTTTGGCCTGATATCCGCCCAGGGTCACAGCATATGCCTGGCTGCTAACTCCTGTCCTCTGCTTACAGCTAAAACACAACAACAAAACACAACATAGCCACTGTGAACAATTCATTTAGTTCAAGATATTTTTTTTTAAACTTGTTCCAATGCCTATGAATTTTCTTGCCTCCTACTGGTCCATCGCATGGGGTTGATCGACAAACCAGTTGTTTGATGACAGCAAGCGTTCTCATTGTCTCGGTTGGCCCTTGTTACCTCGTTTCTGGAAGCGTCTGTGGGGCAAGAGGTCGGGCTCCTGGGTGAGCGCCACCGTTCCGGTCACTGTAGAACAGTCGAGGGCGTTGACTTTGGCTCTTTGGGGTCTGCCTGAGGGCATTCAGGCAGATGCTGGGGGTGTCATTGGCGTGTGAAAGAGGATCGCTGGATGCGGGACAGCAACAGTACTGTGGTGTGTGCATTCAGGGGGTCAGATTTATGTGGAGATTGAAAGGACTGTAGAAAGACAAATTGAAGTGAGGGACTCATGCACACACATATGCAACTTTATAATACAAATAAAAATGACCTCCAATACGGATTGATTTTGTGCAATTTAACACCATGCCTGCTTCCATTGCTATCTTTATGGCAAAAAAATCAGGTTAAAATACGATAAAATATTTTAAGATTAAAACCTGCGTAACACTTCAATTTTGAAACTGAATATTGTTTGACTCTTCAAATCTATTCAAAAGTCTCAGGCGAATAAAACAATTTCAATTACGAACAAACAAAAAGACACTGAAATAGATGTTTTTTCCCCATGTTCTTTCACACTGTGCCCTTCTGTTTTACTTTCTAGTAGCACATTGTCAACTATTGTTCAGATTTTACTCAAGGGCATACAATGTAAACACGGCTGTTTTATTCTTGGCTGACTGTAGCTTTGAAGTGCAGTACTTGGTGTGCAACAATGCAAGAATTGGTTTAATAAACGCATTTTATAGCTGAAGTTTTGGTTGAGTTTGCCACTCCTGACTGGGAGGCTTTTGTTCTAAACATTTTTTTTTCAATTTTTCGATGACGTTCTGTTTAATTCAAGCCTGATGAATTCTGTGTATGGTTTTTCCCTTTCCCTCTTATTCTTACCAGTCTCTCTTCCCTTAAAATCCCTGGCCTTTACATCTTTTGTTTTGTTTTGCCCTTCTGTTCGCTCTCCCCATCTGTCTTTTACAGGTTTAGATTCTGTTGTCTTCTCTTCGTTCTTACTCAATTTCTCATCTCTATTTTGTGAGCTTCAGCTGTTTTTCTTTTCAGCTCTCCATCTGGGCCTGATTAAGCGAATAAGTGAATCATATCAATCAGAATTCTTTTCTGCATGAGCCATACCTGTATTGATCTGCTGTTGTTATATCAACATTCCTGATTGCCATTTCTGTCTCTACCTTATGAATTCCTGACAGCAACTGTAGAGTCAAAAGAAAAAGATATCTTTCAAGATGTCTGAAGAGTCACGTACCATTAGAATGAACATCGAGAAACTGGCAATTCTTTTGGACTTTAATCAAACTATAGTAGCGGTACTATAAAAGGCTGTACAATACAATACATTAAATACATACACTTACCTGTATGAAAATGTGCATTTAAAAATGCAACAAGAAAAAAATTGCAATAAAACAAATAATATTAATATATTGACTTCCAAAGCTTCTGTATTTTCCTTTTCTTTAATTTTTTTGTTTTTATATATATATAGATATGTGTGTGTGTGTGTGTGTGTGTGTGTGATTTTTGTAGTCATTCGTAAGAAGCTTTGTTATAATATAAAGACAAAAAAGAGCTAGAGAGGAGAGCATGAGGACAAAAGTAACAAAGAGTTAATTCTTTGGCATTAGTGAGAATCATTTGGCAATAAAATTTCACTGGGACAATGAATATTTATGATGACTTGCTGAAACCACACACACACAGGCCCTCCAACACTTGGTCACAGCACATGGGAGAGCCAGCTGTTGCTGGATGACCTGGGCATCCGCCCTCTCAGAGAGCGAGAGATTACAAATATCAGATAGAACTGTGACAGAAATGACTGGTGTTGTTTTATCACTGTCTCTCAACCAAACAATCAATTACTTTACCTTTTACTGCATTTCTCTGTTTCTCTCTATTGTCTCAGTCACTTGTGTAATGAACAGTAATGTAGTATGTATGCTATGCGTAGTGTATTTTATGTCAATGGTTTCTTTGCCACTTCCTTTAATTTCATTAGTATACTAAGACACACACACACCACACCCAGCTTTCTCTCAGTTTCATGAGTGCCAGTGCCCAGGCTGTGATGCCAACAGTGCAAAACTCATGCCCAGACCTTCTGCTGCCCCAGATAGCACACTGTGTGTGAGTGCAGATGCAGAGGACAGTGGGGATTAGTGAATAGATCTCTACATGCAGCCTGCTTCACACACACACACACAGTGAGTCAAGCATATATCTTAGGAACAAGTTTAATATTATTTTATGCATAATTAAATCAATAATAATAATAATAATATTAATAGGGCTTTTAACAAATATTATTTGAAAGCAATGCATGTCGCCTAGTTTAAAAATATACATGGGGTCACCGTGTTGAGGTCACATGACCAACAATGTCTTGCAATTTAAAATACTGTAAATACTGCAACACTTCTAAAACCGCATCCACGCCAACAGGTGTCAGTATATAGTCAAAGAGCCACTTACACAAATCAAAAACTTCCTGCCAACAAATACATTATTTTTTTACAAGATCATTGCAGATACAAATGTTGTCATGCTTATTCTTTCAAACAATTTGAGATTATTTGAGACTACTTGTTTATCTATTTTTAATTTGAAGACATTTATGGACAAATTTGAACCTATTAATATTCTTGCAAAAACCCTGACTGATATTGAGCATTAACTGCATCATTTGCAAAAACGATAGATAGATAGATAGATAGATAGATAGATAGATAGATAGATAGATAATAGCGCCCTCTATGGTCTGCCAGTATTAGTACAAACAACCAAATTCATTAAACCAGCCTCTTCTTCAAAATCCACCTTGCAGCAGGACGCCTTTCAGCCACGGGTCAGATTGTGTTTTAACACAATGTATGGGTTAAAAGGATTTGAGACTTTGGCTCGTTGTAGCTAAGGAGGTATTGTGTTAGTTCAGCACTGGTAAGTGAATTAAAGGGCATCAGAGCATACAGCGCTATCAGCTTCACATTAGCCGCTAACTGAGAGCCGCGTCTCACAGGACGGAAAAAACTCCTCTGACGCCAAGGGTTAGTGAAAACGTGTGAGGGTCTGTGTGCGCGAGCAAGAAAAGTGTGAGAGAAAGACTATTAGTTGACGCTGTGATTATCAAGGCAGTTCAAAGCATGGCACTGCTCAGTGTGTGCGCGAGTGTGTAAAGTGCCTGGCGCGAGGTGCTAATTTAGAGGAATTAAAGAGCACTAGACAGGGCGCTTTTGTGGCAGCAGTTCCTGGTCTAATCTGCCCGCGCCTCAACGGACACACACACACAAAGAGAGCTGAGCGCGGGCACCAAGCCCATATCACTCCAGGCTATATGGAAAGATACAACCACAGGCACAGAGAGAGAGACGGGAGACGCAAACATATAGTTTTGGAAATTCACAAAGCATGACACTTCCTTTACTGTGCCGCGTTACAGTCTTGTTGGAATTACATTCTTATTAGCATGCTGTGGTTTTGTCTTGCTGTTCAAATTGCTTCCCCACCTATCAGCTCCAGCAATCATCACACCACAACAAATGCACTTTCTTCACCGGAGCTCTGATAAGAAAGTGTCTGGCAAGCACATAAATGTAAATACACACCAAATTTAACCAACACAGAGTAATGAAGTTGCTTTCAAATAGGGTTTTCAAACTGTTGTAAGCAGACCCCCAGGGGGACTGCAAGGGGTGCAAAAATGTGAGAAAATTAAAATGTTTCAACAGGAAAAAAGATAAATATGAATCTGCTATTTAAATAATTAAACTATTATAAGTTTAAAAGTTTGGGGTTATTAAGTTGTTTTAATGCTTTAAAAAAAAAATAAGTCTCTGATGCTTACCAAAGCTATATGATCCAAAATATACTATAGTTAAAAAATAAATAGTTAAATATTACAATTTAAAATAACTGTTTTCTATTTGAATGTTAAAATGTAATTTATTCCTGTGATGCAAAGCTGAATTTTCAGCATCACTCCTCCAGTCTTCAGTGTCACATGATCCTTCAGAAATCATTCTAATATACTGATTTGCTGCTCAAGAAATGTTTCTTATTATTATTGTTTAATCCATTATCAATGCTGCATAGTATTTTTTGTGAAAACAGGATTCTTTTTTCAGGATTTTTTGATAAAGTTCAAAAGAGCAGCATTTATTTGAAATAGAAAACTTGTAAGATTATAAACATTCAAAATCAATTTAATACATTAATAACTTTTGAAAGGTAATGTATGTTTATAGACAGTTTGAATACATTGTTCTAAGTTTGGGATGATATTTATGAAAAGCTCTATAAAAACTACAGAACTAAAAGTTATTGTCTAATGCAATATTAGGTAGAAAAAAAGGTATTTTTGGTTTGGATTATGCTGTTTTCTGTTTAATGCAGAATTAATATTTTTTATATAATATTTATTACCGTGTCTTGGATTTCGTATAATTGAATTTTGGAAACATTCTCTTTATATTACCACACAATTTCTTACAATATTATAAATGGATCTCTATACATGAAAATATATAGCAGGCTGTCCAATTACAATGGGGGCATCAGCATAACAATTTTCTTTTTTTTTTTCAAAGTTTGAAAATCCGTGATTTTACATGCATACACGTAGGGCTGCACGATAAATCGAAATGGAATCGAAATCGCGAATCGTCAGAAGCTGCAATTGTCATGCGTATCTTTCAGTGAAGCACGGTTCTGTGATCAGCAGTAAATCTCCATCCGAAGGTCAGAGGGCGCTCTCGCGCTGAAACTCCAAATATGCCTCGCAGAAGAAACCCAGGAAATGCCTATAGCGGTAGCTGGATAAACAGAAGATTTAACTGCTTTCATTGATTCAACGTGACTAATAAACACACGATTATGACAATGGTATGGTTTATCGGAGTTATTATTATTATTATAATTTTCATTAAAATAAATAATTAATTATAATTAGAATACTATGAAATATGTTGCGTGCCTTATTCTGTGTAAGAAGCCACATCATCTCACAGAAGAATTTATTTCAAGCACGTGATGATGATTTCCTGCTGATTACAGAACCGGCATTACTAACAAAATGCGCATGACAATCGCATTCGATTAATCGTGCAGCTCTACGGCACGCAATCGTAAACATTCTGTAATAAGACCTCTGGGAGGCTCTGTTGGGAAACGTATGAAACTCCAACAATGTATGATATACAATAACTTTGCTGATTACCACAAATTAGTAATTGTGTCCACACACACATATTTAATCATGGCCTGATTACAGAATCACAGCATTAGTTGATACAATGAAGCAATTTGGCCCAGAAAAAAGGATACACTAAAATGTCAGATTTCTTTCTGTGTGTTTGTTTCTCTTCCCCCCTCCCCCGTCTCTTTTTAACACCCTATCAATTTCTCTGTACCCACTTATTTCCCTTAATAACTTTCAAAGGTTGCTGGGCAACATGTTGTTCCTTTTTAAGTTACCATGGCATTTATTTGGCATACGGTATCCTTTCTCTCTGAGAACATGGGGGTTGCCATGGTATCGTGGGCACCTTATAAAGCAGACTATTGTGTGTGTGTGTGTGTGTGTGTGTGTGCGTGTTGTAAAAACCGATGCCAGGTTTCTTTAAGTCTCAGGCACTCTAGATGCCCAGAATGTTGAAAATACTAGGCCGCATTATATTAGCTACCATACAAACAACAGCACCTTAAAACTAGCTACCACACAAACAACAGCACCTTAAAACATCAAAAAGCTTTAAATTTAAGCTTGTTCAACTTTTACAGGGTCATACCAAGATTTCTTCTACTTTCATAAACCTTTTCACCTAAAACATGTGTATATATATATATATATATATATATATA